>NC_133334.1:255407466-255484229 GCF_042186555.1 Aquarana catesbeiana
TTTACAGACTAACTTTACTAAAATACATTAAGCTTGTGTATTATAGGGGTATTTTTATTTAAAAAGTATAATTTCGGCCGGAACACCACTTTAACCCCACAGGAAAAAAGGGAGACATAGCAGTAAAGCAAGCCTAATATAGGCCTGCACCTGCTAAAGTCTAGCACAATATTGGGAATATGAAAATGGTAATAAAAACTAGTAAATAAATAGATACATTTATCCCTTACGGGATAAATGTAATTATTTATTTACTAGTTTTTATTACCATTTTCTCAGATGACCAAGGGGCAAGTGGCCTTTTCAACCCACGGTGATATTCCTCAGTAGTAGGACGCCCTTTGTGTTCAGTCCTGGTGGTGGTCCTGTGTGTCCCCAAATGTGCTAAATTAGGTTTTTTGCATGTTTAATGTATACGAACATTAAAATCGCTCTGTAACGGTTATGTCCGCTTACTCTGGAATTTTTTATAAAATACTTTCAGATAAATTTCAGATACATATTTCACCATCAGCCCTTGAAGAAGAGGTCTAACTACTTACAACCTTGAAATGCGTCAGGCTTTCTGTCCCAGCCCATTGCTTGGACAGCTGTGTGTGGTGCCTTTTTAGTATTGTTGTATCAGATCTATATACACATCTTGTTTGCTAACATCCAACTCTTTTATTATTGTCATGTTTTAACTTAACAAGAGGAAAAAATCTTTGCTTTTTGCAAAAACGCATTAAGAACACGCGTGCAGAAACGCATCCGGAACAGATCTGTAGTGCGTTTTTGTGGCACGAACACGCCCTAAGTTACTGATATACCGTATTTATCGGCATATAACACGCACCCCAAGTTTAGGAGGGAATTTTAAGGAAAAAAACTTACATTTAAATGCCCATCAATGCAGCCTTATCGGTGTCCATCTGCAGCCTTGTCTAGTGTCATTGCAGCCTTGTCAGTGTCATTGCAGCATTGTTATTGCAGCCTTCCAGTTTAAAAATGGCGCAGCCGAGATACAGAGCCGGATGTCCTGTGTATCTCGGCGGCGCTCGGGGGCTCTCGGCTCCTCTCGCAGTCCCGCCCTGTGATGGACATAACACGGGTCCAATGGCGGGACTGGGTGTGACTGTGATCGGAGCCGAGTGCCGCCGAGATACACATAGCCGAGTGTCCTCGGCTAGGCTCGGCTCCACTCACAGTCACGCCCAGTCCCTGTGTTATGTCCATCATAGGGGCGGGACTGGGCTTGACTGTGAGCCGAGCCTAGCCGAGTACACTCGGTTATGTGTATCTCGGCGGCTCGCTCCTCCGCTCACAATCAGTGCGTGTTATACGCCAATAAATACGGGTATATCACTTTATTTATCGGCATATAATACGCACTTTTTTCCCCTGAAAATCAGGGGAAAATCGTGGGTGCGTGTTATAGGCCGATCCCCGACGATTTCTGTGTCATCAGAGCGATCGCGGCACCGAGACTGCAGGGAGCCGAGATACACATACCCGAGTGTTCTCGGCTTTTTTCGGCGCCGCTCACAGTCACGCCCAGTCCCGCCCTATGATGGACATAACACAGGTCCAGGGGCGGGACTGGGCGTGACGGCGGCGCCGTAAAAGCCGAGAACACTCGGGTATGTGTATCTCGGCTCCCTGCAGTCTCGGCGCCATTTTTTGAATCTACACCGAGTGCACAAAGCTGCACTGACATGGCTGGACTGGGGCAAACCTGCACTAACAAAGCTGCACTGAGGCAAGGCTGCACTGACAAGGCTGCACTGGGGCAAAGATGCACTGAGGCAAGGCTGCACTGGGGCAAGGCTGCACTGGGGCAAAGATGCACTGAGGCAAGGCTGCACTGGGGCAAGGCTGCACTGGGGCAAAGATGCACTGAGGCAAGGCTGCACTGAGGCAAGGCTGCACTGACAAGGCTGCACTAGGGCAAGGCTGCACTGACAAGGCTGCACTGACAAGACTGCACTGGGGCAAGGCTGCACTGACACTGAAAAGGCTGCAGATGGACAGATAAGGCTGCATTGATGGGCATTTTAATGTAAGTTTTTTTTTCCTTAAACTTCCCTCCTAAAATTTTTTTTCCTTAAAATTCTCTCCTAAACTTGGGGTGCGTGTTATACATATATATATATATATATCACTTTAATATACTAGGAGTGGGTTTTATTAGTTCCCCTGTTGCTGGCAAGTCCAGGTTCTGGGGGAGTTTGATATCCTGAGGTCCCCCCCCCCCATGTAATCCTCCATAGCTAGTTATAAATAGCGCAGTTTGTCATTTTGTTGTGTTTTTTTTTTTTCCCCTCGGATTCAAACATATCCCGGGTGATTCTCATCACAATCAGAAAGGGAAGAAAAGACAATGCAACAGTTGTGAGGGGTGCGAGCGCGCTGCACTCGCAGGATAATTTCGTAGGCGCCGCGCACACATAACATTGCACAATGAAAACGCGCAGTCGGAGATGTGACGCGCACGCCTGCGAGTGACCCGGCGTACAGAGAACGTTTCTGTTGTCTTTTGCCATCTGCTGTTCTCATCATTAAATCTGAACACCCTTCTGCTGCGCAATCTCCTCTCCCCGCCGCCTCTGAATTCCCAGCGAACGGCGTCACTCGCTATAATGCGCTCGCTTCATCTCTGCTGTAATTATTATAAACAGGGCGCGGCTGCCACCATGTCCTTTTTTCCCACAAATAGAACTTTCTTTTGGTGGTATTTGATCACCTCTGCGGTTTTTTATTTTTTGCACTATAAACCAAACAAAAAACACTATTTTTTTTTTACTTTCCGCTATAAAACACATCCAATAAAAAAAATGTAAAAAATCTAATTTCTTCATCAGTTTAGGCCAATATGTATTCTGCTACAAATTTTTGGTAATACAAATCCCAATAAATGTGTAGTGATTGGTTTGCGAAAAAGTTATAATGTCTACAAACTATGGGATATATTTATGCAATTTTTATTGATTGATTTATTGATTTTTCTTTTTAGTAATGGCGGCAATCAGCAACTTATACCGCTATAAGTCGCTGATCGCCACCATTACTAAAAAGAAAAATCAATAAAACAATCAATAAAAATTCCATAAATCTATCCCATAGTTTGTAGGCGTTATAACTTTTTCGCAAACCGATCAATACACATTTATTGAGATTTGTATTACCAAAAATATGTAGCAGAATACATATTGGCCTAAACTGATGAAGAAATTAGATTTTTTTTTTACATATTCTTATAATGACTGCGATATTGAGGCGGACAAATCAGACACTAAGTGACACTTTTTTGGGGACCTGTGACACCAATACAGTGATCCGTTCTAAACAATATGCACTGTCACTGTACTAATTACACTGGCAGGGAAGGGGTTAACATCAGGGGGCGATCAAAGGGTTACATTTGTTCCTAGGGAGTGCTTGCTAACTGTGGGGGGGGGGCTTGTACTGTAAGAAGACGGAGATCCGTGTTCCTGCTTAGCAGAAACACAGGATCTCTGTCTTCTCCTGTCACACAACGGCGATCTGCCTGGTTTACATAGGCAAACTGCCGTTCTGTCCGCCTTGGGAACGACGGAGACCAGGTCCAATCACAGCGGGAACGGGTCGCCGGCGGCGAGCGTGCGCGCCCCAGGAAGGGGGTGTTGCTGAACACAGCTATAATATATATGTATATATAGTAGCTGGGCTGCCCACCCTAAGCTGGTCTACTAATGGGAGGGTTGGAAGGTGGGAGGATGGGGGTGCAGCTGAACACAGCTAATATATATATATATATATATGTATGTATATATATATATATATATATATATATATTTAGTAGCTGAGCTGCCCAACCTGACCTGGTCTTCTAAATGGTGGGGGGGGATGGGGGTGCAGCTGGACATATCTATTTTAGATATAATATACACATAGTAACTGAGCTGGTATGATAACGGGGGTGCTGCTGGACACAGCTATAATATATATATGTACAGTAGCTGAACCGCCAACCCTGAGCTGGTCTGATAAGGGGGGGGGGGGGTGACACCATGATTTTACGCACCAGGTGACACCAAACTTAGTGGCGCCACTGGGCTTGTCTCAGCTCAGTGAATGCAAACAAGAAGAAGGATCATTTTAGTTGCCGCACATCCAACAAAATCTATAGGTAGCGATGGTCAGAGCAGCCTCAGACCAGACTCCATCCAGGCCATGCCCCCCCCAACTCGTTTCGCCTGCCCACGGGGCTGTGTCATAGAGCTCCTCCAAGGCTGAGTCTAGTGGACAGGGCAAAACATGTCAGGTTGGGCAAGGCCTGGATGGAGTCTGAGCTGAGGCGGTTGTTACCATCACTACCTATGGGTTTTGTTGGATGTGTAGGAATGATCCTTCTCCTTGTTTGCATATTTCAGAGGAAATTGAGATATTCACGCATTTATTTCCTTGGTGAGTCAGTCTATTTCTTGACCTATTCCTCTTTGTTTCGGCCTCCCATCTTTTTTCTTGCGCAGTTAGCACTTCACGAGCACTTCATGGAGGGTCACAGATCATTCCCATCTATTCTGATTTTCATGGCAGTTTCCGTTGGCTTTCGTTCTTTATTTTTCGACCTTAGTATCCTCCTTTTACCTTTATAATCCTCTTGGTACTACCAGCTCCTCCTGAGCCCTCAGGAGTGGAATGGCCCACAGAGTAAAGAGTAATGACCTTCTTCTATTTGCTTGGTGTCCATCCTCTGAGGAAAAGGCTTCTACAACAGCGGCCTGCTATGCAGTGTATTGAAACATCTCCTTTTAGCAGGCCTACATTTACAGCCGTGTCTCCTCCTTCTTTCTACGGCTCCCCTCTGAGGATTCAGTCACACAAATCTTCCCAAATTCAGGCTTTGTCTGCTGTGCTGCCTGCCTCTTTAGATAACCCAAAGTGCTCTGGGAATTTATTTTCTTGTCATCTGTTTGATGTCTATTGACAACAGAAAAATTGTATATGTATAATATCGATACAATGCATTAAGACTGTCTTTACAAGAATGACAACTACCCAAGTTTTTTTTTTTTTCAAATATGAGCTTTATTCAACTGTAACGGAGGGAGAGGTCCCAATATAACAGACATTTAGACAATACAGTACATATTACATACACCACAAACATTGTGAAAAAGTATAGGTAATTGTGATATACCGAACTTTAAAATACACAGGAGAAGGTAGTAAATAACCTATGAAGTAATATATAACATTTATTCCATGTGCGTCCCAACGCCAATGGGCCTCTACCCTGCCTTTTCCCTTTTTCCATAAAAAAAGAACTGTTTAGAGAAACAAAAGGGATGAAAAGGAGGTCTAGAAAAGGAAAGTGGGAGAAAGAAAGGGAGGAAAAGAGGCGGAGGGGGGGGTATGCCAGAGCGAGGGTAGGCCTAAAGAAACATTCTATGTTCCGGAATATTGTCATAATAAGCTATGAACCCAGGAGAGAGACTCCTTCTGAGTAAATAAAAATATTCCAGATCGTCCAGGTGTCTGAGTATTTCTCACGTTTATGTTGCACTGTGAGGACGAGGTCTTCCATTTTGTTCAGTTCTTCCACCTTGCGGAGCCATTCCGCAATGGTTGGTGGGCACTGTTGCTTCCAATGAAGCGGTATACATGCCTTGGCGGCATTCAGTAAGTGACGTATCAGAGATTTTTTATATCTTTTAATCGGGATTGTTGAGAGGTGCAGGAGGAAGAACGCCACATCGTCAGGGATCACATAATCAGTAAATTTCTGAGTAATGCGACGAACCTCCTTCCAGAAATTCTGTAGGTTAGGACCAAAAGATGTGAAGCATTGAACCCTCTCCCTCCCCACATCGGCAGCATCGATCTGGGGTGGCCGGAAAACATTTATGTAATCTGGAGGGGGTGAGGTACTATCTTGTTAGAATTTTATAGTTCGTCTCCTGTATTTTGGTGCACAGTTGATGATCTTTTGTTTTTGTATCTCCGAAAAATTGCGGTTAAGGTCCCTTTCCCATCTAACTAGACAGGGTAGATGTGGTTGTGTAGAGGGCGTGTTGAGTAGCATGTACATTTTGGAGAGAGTCTTCGCTAATGGCTCATTACCTGTGCAGTACTCTTCAAAGGTCGTCAGTTGTCGGGAGAAGTCTTGAGGGTTAGGGATTGAATGTAAGAAGTGATGCACTTTCACCGCTTTCCAAAAAGGAAGTTGGTACATGCCTGTCGCGTTCGTTAATTCTGGTAGCGTCGGCCAACGTCCATCCGTCACAAATTTGGCAGCATGGTCAAAGCCCGATCTTCGCAGGGAGTCAAATTCAATGGAATGGATGCCCGTTGCAAAATTTGGGTTTCCCAGGATCAGATATAAAGAAGAGTTGCTCGAGGTAAGGGAGTATTGAATAGACACCTGACTACTGTATCGTAATGTGGTACCCAATAGGGGGTGTGTTTTCAATCCCGAGGGGAGGAGGTCATAACACCAGAATGCACTTTTCAATGGTATGTCAGTTTGAGCTTGTCCTATCCGAACCCAGAGCTTAGTCCTCGCGTTGCGTCTCCAGTCAAGAATACGACCTAACTGGGTAGCCAGAAAGTATTGTCTGATATCTGGGAGCGCTAGGCCTCCATATTGTTTGGGAAGTGAAAGCATTGTCCTACGTATGCAAGGTTTTTTATTGGCCCAGATAAATCGGGTAAATAGAGCATGTACTTGTTTAAAGAATGAGTGCGATATGTGGACTGGAAGAGCTTGAAGCAGATATAAAAATTTAGGTAAAATGCAAATTTTTATGAGGTTACATCTGCCGAACCAGGAATGTAGACCTCTGTTCCAATTCTCTAAAAGGGAGC
Source organism: Aquarana catesbeiana (assembly GCF_042186555.1). Lineage (NCBI taxonomy): Eukaryota > Metazoa > Chordata > Amphibia > Anura > Ranidae > Aquarana > Aquarana catesbeiana. The sequence goes on from NC_133334.1 coordinate 255,414,295, forward strand.
GAGCTTTAGTCAGAATGGGGGGAAGTTCAATTCATATGTGCGTTTGATATCAATTGGAATATTCATACCTAAGTATTTTGGAGCCACTGACGTCCATTTAAAACGGAAGCTGGCTTGCATAGATTGCATGAGAAGGGGGGCGATTGCAGTGCCCATAGCGGCCGTTTTGGTGAAGTTGATTTTTAAATTTGAAAGAGCACCATATGTGTCAAATTCTTTAAGGAGGTTTGGTAGAGAAATCGTGGGGTTAGATAGTGAGAAGAGTAGGTCATCTGCATATGCTGAGATTTTGCATTGGGTATCTCCCATGGGGAGCCCTTGAATGTCTGGATGTTGTCTTATTTTACATAAAAATGGCTCTAGGGAAAGTGCGAAGAGAAGGGGTGACAGAGGACACCCCTGTCTCGTTCCATTTGTGATGGGGAAAGGGGACGAGAGTATCCCGTTCGCCTTCACTTGTGCCGTGGCATTGGAGTATATCTTGTTTATCCATCTAATCATCCTGTCTCCTATGCCTATATGGCGAAGTACTGTAAACATGAAGTTCCAATTGACTCTATCAAACGCTTTTTCAGCGTCTGTGCTTAAAAATACACATGGGGAGCCATTAGCGTTCGCCGTATAGAGGAGATTTAATACTTTTATAGTGTTATCTCGAGCCTCTCTGGTGGGTATAAAGCCCACCTGATCTAAGTGAATTAATGACTGGAGATGTTGGGACAAACGGGTTACTAGAATTTTGGAAAACAATTTTAAGTCAATGTTCAGCAAGGATATGGGTCTGTAGCTCCCACATAAAGTCGGGTCTTTACCTTCTTTGGGGATAAGCGATATGTGGGCCTTTAGCATGTCTCTGGGAAAAGTTGCCTCCACTCCAACTTTATTAAAAAATGCTACCATACGTAGGCCCAAAAGGGGAAGGAAAGTTTTGTAATATTGGGTGGTGTACCCATCGGGTCCCGGGGCTTTTCCTGGTTTCATGGCGCCGATGGCGTTTTTGGAGTTCTTCTAGAGTGATTGGTGAATCTAGCTCCTCACTTATTTCGGTTTCCGAACTGCTCTGGCTAGAATCTTCCCACATTTGTCGCCGGACTCGTAAGTGGTTTGTCGGCAGCGTTGCAACGCTGCTTTGGCCTTATAATGTAGTAAGTATGTAATTTGTTTGCGTAATGTCCCAGGTTCTATCGCTGAGGTCTGGGATGGGGCATGTTTATGGCATGCTTCCACAATAGACAGGGCATCGAGGAGCTTTGTCAACTGTTCATTTCTTTCCCTCTTTATGCGCGCTCCATGTTTAATCAGTAGGCCCCTAAGGACTGCTTTATGGGCCTCCCACAAAACACCGGGGTCACATTCCTGTTGATCGTTTTCCCGAAAGTATGAGGTCAATGTTTGTGTCGCGTCAGCTAAAACTTCGGGAATCTGGAGGAAACTCTCGTTCAGTCGCCAGACCCTTGACCTAGACGCGGATGTCCCAGTGAGAGTGTATGTGAGGGTGATAGGAGCATGGTCTGACCATGTGATGAGGCCTATGGATGAGTCTACCACCGAGTGTAGTTGATTATGGGGTATCAAAAAGTAGTCTATTCTGGAGTAGAGTTTGTGGGTTTGCGAATAGAAAGTATAGTCACGCTCTCCCGAGTGTTGGAGTCGCCACACGTCAACCAATTGCGCTTTATGTAGGGAGTTAGCTATGCACTTTCTATGTGTCAGAGGTACTGAGAAGTGTCCAGAGGACGTATCCGAGGATGGGATAAGGGGGATATTAAAGTCCCCACCTAGGATCAGCTGGCCAGCCGTAAACTCCCCCAGTTTGTCTAAAATGCTTGTGATAAAGGTGTCCTGATGTTCATTAGGGGCGTAAATCGACGCCAATGTGAGTGGGGTGTCGCCGACTAGCCCTCTTAAGAACACGAAACGTCCTTCCGGGTCTTTGAGCGCTGCTTGGCACTGCCATGGAAGTCTACTCGAAATTAATATAGATACTCCCTTAGTTTTGGCTGCGGGGTTCGTTGAGTGATATGCCACCGGGAAGAATCTATTTTTAAGCAACGGGAACTTATCGTGCTTAAAATGGGTTTCCTGGATAAAGGCAACATCTGCCCGGGAGTTCCGGAGGTCAGTTAAGAGCATCCATCTCTTTTCTGGTATATTTAAGCCCTTCAAGTTGAGCGAGACTACTTTTATGGAATCCATCGCCCTGGCTGCCAACGGGGTAGGGAAGGGGAAAAAAGGAGGGAGTGGAAGAAGGGAGTAGAAAGAAGAAGTGGATACTGAGGAAGATTAGAAAGAGAAGGTCCACCCAGAAGGGGAGAGAGAGTGAGTCTCGCCCCCTATGTGAGGACGGTAGTACAGAATAGGTCACAACTCAAAGACCTGAATCTACTAAGGTAACAAGTAATGACTTGAATATATACGTCACCACCCAAAAGAGCCCTGGGGATGCGTGTAGGCCTAGTTAGGGGAGAAGTTAGATCGCGACTGGAAGAGAAAGGTCCCGACTCTCCCACCCACCCAAGTAGGAACTGGGAAGTAATTATAGAAGCAAAATGAATATAAAATGAACAGTGATGACATAGAACATAAAACATTAAATCAAGAACTATCACTGAGGGATCCCAAATACAAGTAAAGGAAACCATTAACATTTTCCCAGCCAATCTGTAACACCCTGTAACTTACTCTCCCACTACTACTCCTGTCCTCAATACATCTCCGTGCCCGAACCTGCTGCAGAGGAACTCCTCTAGCACATCTGGATAAGGGATAAGGGGTGTTCCCGGTGCTTCCTACTCATCCCATCTACCTCTCTACCTTAGACGCCCACCCCCCCTACATTAGGATATCCTTCAGGCTCTTCTCCCCTACTCCCCTACATACAACAGAGCCCCCTCCCGTAGATGGCCCCTGCTTGGGATCTATCTAGACTAAACCGGAACCTCTCTTCTCACTGTCTTATGGCCCTTGCCAATGATCGCCCAGTCTGGCGAAAGGTACGCAAATAACCTTATGTCCTCTTCTAAGTTGGGTATTAACATATCGCCTTGCCGGTCTCCCCATGCTTTACCCAGAATACCAGTAAAGTTTTACAGCACATATGTCCTTCCGAGTAGACACCCCACATTATGGAATGATAGGAAGTAATACTACGGATCTATGTAGTAGATTAAACAGTAACCTCAGCTTGTCTCTTCATCTTTTGGGAAGACTAGTGTTTAGCCACAAAAATAAACATCATAGTTTCTAACACCATTAGTAATATATGACCGTTGTCTACACCATATTCAATATGAGTTCTAGCGACTGTACCAGGAGAGAGTCAACCTTCTCAGGGCATGTAGGTGGTCCGGCATCCACAATTGTCCTCCGGATAACAGTGATTTGTTTTGTGTCTCCTCTGAAGTTTCACTATTCCCACCTCCGAAATCATTCCGACCATAGACAGAAAGATAAGTGTCCAGCATATTGGTCAAGTTATTGTATTCCCACAAAATAGAAAGCAAGATGCCCGTCGTAAGTCAGGGATGTACCGGGGGAAGAGTTTGGGCGCTGTCAGTCCAAATTTAAATGATGTTTGCATCGGGGGTGGGGAACCGACTAACCATTATGCCAACTGGGCAGTACAAGGTGTAAAAAACCCGGTTGCTCGGGGGGGGGGGGGGGGGGGGATGGCTTGTTCCAAAACCAGTGTCTAAATGGGCGATCCACATCAAGACCGCGTGTAGGTGAAACCCCATAGCATGTCAGGCATCGGGGAGACCAGGGATCCCCGGGGGGGCAAAAATGCTCTCACTCATAGCCAGAAGGGAATTCCAGTCGAGTCCAGCTGAGGCACAGGCGGGAACAAAGGGATCCGTGGAAGGAGATCCTCCTAAACTTTGGATCCCGGGAGCAGGAGCTCACTACGAAAAAACTAGGCAGTGGGAGAGAAACCAAAAAAAAAAAAAAAAAAAAGGGTGCTATGGCGGGTATGTGTGAAGGGAAAAGATACTCATGCTTCCTGAATGTCCTTAGGAGATACTGCACGGGAGCCTCGCCTATTCCTCAGAGGTCTCGGAGGCAATCCGCCGCTTGGTGTGGAGTTGTTTCTATGACTCTGAAATCTCGGCATGAAGCCCAACCAGTTCGGGACATCGATCGGCTCTGCTGTCAAGAAATCGAACAGAGCAGGCAGCGAGTCTGGTGAGCGGAGCGTGAAGGAGTGCTGATCTTTCCGAAAAGTAACCGATAGGGGGAAGCCCCACCGGTAGGTAGCATTGTGTCTCCGTGCCAAATCCAGGAGAGGTTTCAAAAGCGCCCGGCATTGAAGCGTTGCCCTGGAGATATCTGGTAGGATTGTAAGTGCCGCTCCGTCTAGCTCCAGGTCTTGTGTTTCCCATGCCTTACGTGCGATAATGTCTTTATGGGCATAATGGTTAAGCCAGAAAATGACGTCCTGGGGTCTGGCGGGATCCTCCGATCTGGGACCCAGTGCCCTATGTATGCGATCAAACTCCAGACGACCTTGTATTTGGTCGCCCGCCACCCTCTGGAAAATGTCAGCCACAGTGTCTGCTAAATCCGCCGGCCCCGTTGCCTCAGGGAGGCCGCGGAATCGCAGATTATTCCTGCGACTCCTGTCCTCCATTTCTTCCATGTGCAATTGTAAACCCAGTGACATCTCAGCCTGGGACCTGTGTTGTGCTTCAAGTGCCGTGACTCTACGGTCGATCACCAACATAGAGGTCTCTCCCGCCGTGAGTCTATCGGACAAGGAATGTACCTCCTGTTTGACCGCGTGGAGCTCTTTGCGGTGCGCCGCCTCCACACGACCTATCAGGGTTTCAATGTCAGCCTTCGTTGGTAAGGCCTGAAGAATGGCCCTCAATTCCTCATCTGCTCCAAACATCAGGGGTGGCTGCGGCGACATCCATGGAACAGTCGATAGGGATGGCGGAAAGTTGGAAAAGATCTCCGGGCTTTGAGATCTTGTAGGTGAGTTTAGTTGAATGTTGTGCATAGGGCTTGAAGAATGGGAGGCATGTGCTGTCACCATCTTGAGTTCCGGAGATCCCGACTGCAGATGTTGAAATATCCTCAGTATTTCCCCCTGTGCCGAGACCAAAGGAGTCGGTTTGTTGGTCTTTTTGTTCTTCTTTGATGTATGTTTCTTAGAAGAGAGCATTATGCAGTCAAAGGAGCTATACTAGCTGGGTGAGATAGGAGAAGGTCGGGAGCTTCACTCAAACATGTCTCTACTCAGCCATGTCCAGACCACGCCCCCCTTTTTTATATATATATATATATATATATATATATATATATATATATATATATATAATTGTAGTTTGTATTAAAGTTTCACCCAAAAACAGTATACAATACAAGACAACTATCCCACGATTTTTTTTATAATTGCAGTTTTTATTAAAGTTTTGTGTAAAAACAGTATACAAACCAGGACAACTACCAGAGTTTTTTTTATAAATTGTAGTTTTTATTAAAGCTTTATTTAAAAACAGTATACAAAACCGGACAACTAACCCAGTTTTTGTTTTACAAATGTAGTTTTTATTAAAGTTGTATCTAAAAACAGTGTACAAAGCAGGGCAGCTACAGCAGTTTTTAACTAGCTTTTGAAGTAAGGTGCACATGGAAGAGCTTTGCACAGCAAAAAAACAAAAGATTTCCCAGCACACTTACCAGCTAACCTGCAAATAAATCAAAAAGGCACAATCTAACACTTGGCATTAAAAACAGAGGTCTTAGTTGCATACATTTGCAAATGGGGAAGCCGCACTTCTTCACCAAGGCTCCTCTGTAAAGTGCGGTCCTAAGGCCTCGTTCACACAAGGCGTATGAATCCGTACCCCGTGTGAGGGCGGTGGGTACAAGCGCTCCGTGCATCCCCCATACAGGCAGTCACATTGCACACATTTGCAAATGTATGTGGAAGCTGCACTGCCTCGTCAAGGCTCCTCTGTACAGTGCAGTTTTTTTTTTGTATGATTATCCAGACCCCACAGTTGATGTAGAGGAAGGCGAAAAAAACCCTGATGAAGCATGGTGTAATTTGCTCCAACAGGGAAAAAATTCCTTCCTGACCCCCGAAGGCGATCGGATTGCTCCCTGGATTATACATCTGTGGGTGTACATCACAATATCTTTTGATGGTTTTCAGTTTAAAACTGCTTGTTTGATGAATATCAAGAAGTAAAGTCCAAAAATGAGGAATCTTTCTTCATCTGGATCTTCTGAAGATGATATCAATGTCTTTACAGATGAACTGTCCTCTCCAAATTTCTCATGAATATATCGGTATATACGCCCAATACAGGTAGTATGTCACATCAAGAACTATTGTTCATCATGTCCATCCACCCCTTTAAGGGGACGCAGCGGCTGGACAAACACAGCCCTAATTTGACAGGTGTGCAGGAGCGGGTGAGTGGCCCTGAATGCACACAAATTAGGACCTGTGTTCCCCGGCTGCCCCGCTGCTCCGTCCCCATATCGTAACATAGGCTGACAGCACCCTTCTGTTGGTGGGCTTGCTTGTTGGCATCCTGCTGTGGGTGGCTTGCTGGTTGGGACCCTGATGTGGGTGGGCTTTTTGGCTGGCACCCTGCTGTGGGTGGCTCCTCTGTACAGGGCAGTTTTTTTTTGTTTGATTTTGAATATTTGTTCATCTGGATCTTCTGAAGATGATATCAATGTCTTTACAGATGAACTGTCCTCTCCAAATTTCTAATGGATATATCGGTATATAGGTCCAATACAGGTAGTATGTCACATCAAGAGCTATTGTCCAAATATGAGGAATCTTCATCATCATGTCCATCTACCCCTTTAAGGGGACGCAGCGGCTGGACAAACACAGCCCTAATTTGACAGGTGTGCAGGAGTGGGTGAGTGGCCCTGAATGCACACAAATTAGGACCTGTGTTCCCCGGCTGCCTGGCTGCTCCGTCCCCATAGCGTAACATAGGCTGACAGCACCCTGCTGTGGGTGGGCTTGCTGGCTGGCACCCTGATGTAGGTGGCTTGCTTGCTGTCACCCTGATGTGGGTGGGTTTGCTGGCTGGCACCCTGCTATTTTTTGGAGTTGGAGCAGTGTGACCGCATGCAAACGGAGGTGTGCCAGAGTCACAGGGTCTAAGAAGCCACCTGGCCTCGCAGTCATAGGGGCCTTGCACAGCTGGCTAGTTTCTTTCTTTCCTTCCATCTTTCTTTCTTTCTTTCCTTCCATCCTTCTTTCTTTCTTTCTTTCTTTCGCGGTGGCCTCAGGCCTCGCAGTCATAGGGGCCTCGCACAGCTGGAAACGGAGGTGTGCCAGAGTCATAGGGTCTAAGAAGCCACCTGGTCTTCAGGCCTCGCAGTCATAGGGGCCTTGCACAGCTGGCTAGTTTCTTTCTTTCCTTCCATCTTTCTTTCTTTCCTTCCATCCTTCTTTCTTTCTTTCTTTCTTTCGCGGTGGCCTCAGGCCTCGCAGTCATAGGGGCCTCGCACAGCTGGAAACGGAGGTGTGCCAGAGTCACAGGGTCTAAGAAGCCACCTGGGCTTCAGGCCTCGCAGTCATAGGGGCCTTGCACAGCTGGCTAGTTTCTTTCTTTCCTTCCATCTTTCTTTCTTTCCTTCCATCCTTCTTTCTTTCACGGTGGCCTCATGCCTCGCAGTCATAGGGGCCTCGCACAGCTGGCTAGTTTACCTAATTAAGAAAGATGTAATCTGGTGCAGCTGTGAATGGTAGACAATCAGCACATTTGCTTCATTCATGGGCCCTCTTCAATGGCCACCATCACTGATGTGTTTTCCACCATTGGTCATTATCATTAGCGCTACATTTTTATTTGTATTTTAGTTTACCTAATTACCTTTCTTTCTTTCTTTCTTTCTTTCCTTCCATCTTTCTTTCTTTCTTTCGCGGTGGCCTCAAGCCTTGCAGTCATAGGGGCCTCGCACAGCTGGCTAGTTTACCTAATTAAGAAAGATGTATATAAATAACACTGCGCTAACCCAATATGCAAAAAGCAGCTACATAGAATATGACCAATATTAAAAACACAAATACAAATAAAAATGTAGCGCTAATGATAATTGACCAATGGTGGAAAACACATCAGTGATGGTGGCCATTAGAGAGGGCCCATGAATGAAGCACATGTGACGTGATATCAATTAGAATGTGATGGGAAAAATACAATAAAGTCCCAATATGTAGCCATAAACCAGACAATGAAAAGTCCCAGAATCAAGTTAATTGATCAGTTCTTGCTGAACTGGCCGTGATTCGAGGCAGGGAAGATGGTAACCCATGAAGTGGGGGAGAGGTTTACTAGAACTGGAGCACTCAGAATCTGGTGCAGCTGTGAATGGTAGACAATCAGCACATGTGCTTCATTCATGGGCCTTCTCTAATGGCCACCATCACTGATGTGTTTTCCACCATTGGTCATTATCATTAGCGCTACATTTTTATTTGTATTTTAGTTTACCTAATTACCTTTCTTTCTTTCTTTCTTTCTTTCTTTCTTTCTTTCTTTCTTTCTTTCTTTCTTTCTTTCTTTCTTTCTTTCTTTCTTTCTTTCTTTCTTTTCATCAGTGGCAAGGCACCCTGATGTGGGTGGGCTTGCTGGCTGGCACCCTGATGTAGGTGGCTTGCTTGCTGTCACCCTGATGTGGGTGGGTTTTCTGGCTGGCACCCTGCTGTGGGTGGACTTTGTGGCTGGCACCCTGCCGTGGGTGGACTTTCTGGCTGGCACACTGCTGTGGCTGGCTTGCTGGCCGGCACCCTGCTGTGGCTGGCTTGCACCATGCTGTGCATGGGCTTGCTGGCTGGCACCCTGATGTGGGTGGGCTTGCTGGCTGGCACCCTGCTGTGAGTAGGCTTTCTTGCTGGCACCCTGATGTGGGTGGCTTGCTGGCTGGCACCCTGATGTGGGTGGGCTTGCTGGCTGGCACCCTGATGTAGGTGGCTTGCTTGCTGTCACCCTGATGTGGGTGGGTTTTCTGGCTGGCACCCTGCTGTGGGTGGACTTTGTGGCTGGCACCCTGCCATGGGTGGACTTTGTGGCTGGCACTCTGCTGTGGCTGGCTTGCTGGCTGGCACCCTGCTGCAGGTGGGCTTGCTGGCTGGCACCCTGATGTGGGTGGGCTTGCTGGCTGGCACCCTGATGTAGGTGGCTTGCTTGCTGTCACCCTGATGTGGGTGGGTTTTCTGGCTGGCACCCTGCTGTGGGTGGACTTTGTGGCTGGCACCCTGCCGTGGGTGGACTTTGTGGCTGGCACTCTGCTCTTGCTGGCTGGCACCCTGCTGCAGGTGGGCTTGCTGGCTGGCACCCTAATGTGTGTGGCTAGCTGGCTGGCACCCTCATGTGGGTGGACTTTGTGGCTGGCACCCTGCTGTGGGTGGGCATCTTATGGCTGGCACTCTGCTGTGGTTGGCTTGCTGGCTGGCACTCTGCTGTGGGTGGCTCCTCTGTACAGTGCAGGTTTTTTTTTTGATTTTCAATCTTTGTTCATCTGGATCTTCTGAAGATGATCTCAATGTCTTTACAGATGAACTGTCCTCTCCAAATTTCTCATGAATATATCAGTATATAGGTCCAAATCAGGTAGTAGGTCACATCAAGAACTATTGTCCAAATATGAGGAATCTTCATCATCATGTCCATCCACCCCTTTAAGGGGACGCAGCGGCTGGACAAACACAGCCCTAATTTGACAGGTGTGCAGGAGTGGGTGAGTGACCCTGAATGCACACAAATTAGGACCTGTGTTCCCCGGCTGCCCGGCTGCTCCGTCCCCATAGCGTAACATAGGCTGACAGCACCCTGCTGTCCTATAGTGCAGTTTTTTTGTTTGATTTTGAATCTTTGTTCATCTGGATCTTCTGAAGATGATATCAATGTCTTTACAGATGAACTGTCCTCTCCAAATTTCTCATGAATATATCGGTATATAGGTCAAATCCAGGTATTTTGTCACATCAAGTACTAATGTCCAAACTTGAGGAATCTTCATCATCATGTACATCCACCCATTTAAGGGGACGCAGCGGCTGGACAAACACAGCCCTAATTTGATAGGTGTTCAGGAGTGGGTGAGTGACCCTGAATGCACACAAATTAGGACCTGTGTTCCCCGGCTGCCCCGTCGCTCCGTCCCCATAGCGTAACATAGGCTGACAGCACCCTGCTGTGGGTGGGCTTGCTGGCTGGCACTCTGCTGTGGGTGGCTCTTCTGTACAGTGCAGTTTTTTGTTTTTTTTAATCTTTATTCATCTGGATCTTCTGAAGATGATATCAATATCTTTACAGATGAACTGTCCTCTCCAAATTTCTCATGAATATATCGGTATATAGGTCAAATCCAGGTATTATGTCACATCAAGAACTATTGTCCAAATATGAGGAATCTTCATCATCATGTCCATCCACCCCTTTAAGGGGACGCAGCGGCTGGACAAACACAGCCCTAATTTGACAGGTGTGCAGGAGTGGGTGAGTGACCCAATGCACAATGCACGCAAATTAGGACCTGTGTTCCCCGGCTGCCCGGCTGCTCCGTCCCCATAGCGTGACATAAGCTGACAGCACCCTGCTGTTGGTGGGCTTGCTGGTTGGCATCCTGCTGTGGGTGGCTTGCTGGTTGGGACCATGATGTGGGTAGGCTTTTTGGCTGGCACCCTGCTGTGGGTGGGCTTGCTGGCTGGCACCCTGATGTAAGTGGCTTGCTGGCTGGTACACTGATGTGGGTGGCTTGCTGGCTTGCACCCTGCTGGCACACACTGTCAACTAAACACTAAAGAATACAAACAAAACACACAAAACACACACTACACACAACACACTACACACCACACACACTATATGTTGACAGGCGTCCTCAGGACCAGTCGATGTTTAAGAATCCAGGAATGTATATTTTCTTTCCTGGAATGTCCAAAGCCTTTACATCTATCGCTGATGGAGGAAGTCGACAGTTTGTTTCCATGTCCAAGGGCTGCAAAATGAAAAAACAAATATGAGATTCTGTATTCATAGATCTCTGACCTGAGTAAATATCAGAATATTGCTTAAAGCCCAATTCCAGAAACAAGTATAAATTACCCTTGCAGTATTTGTGCGTGTGTGTGTGTATGTGTGTGTGTGTGTGGGGGGGGGAGGTTGCCTAGGGGTAGAGGAATAAGGCTTAATAATTTATTTGTTGCTTTGGACGGCCTTCATCTATGCAACCGATCGCTCACAGACCCTCTCTAAAGCTTTCCCAGCCACGGTCACATTCTTACCCCCTCACATACAACGTAGGACTGATAGGCCTGTATTGTACATGATGACGCAGAGGGGTTAGGGCTAGGTCCCTCTTTCTCTGCCCCTAGAGTTTACAAGCAATAAAGCAATAGAGTGAAGGGTGGGCTGGGGGTGGTGGTTGCCTACTGCGCAATTTATTTATTTTTTGAGTTGGGCTTTAACATCAAACAACTTCTTGAATACAACCTAGAACCTTCTTCCTCTTTCCATGCAGTGGAGGAGCAGATAGGATACAAATCTAGAAGCAAACAACATGTCTGGTCCCATGCCTTAAACCACATCATGATGGTCGAAGCCAAATGTCCTAGACACCCCAGACGTTGTATTATGAACCATTGCACCTTCTCACTTCAACTATCACTCCCAGCTGTGCACCATTGGGGTTTATTTACTAAAACTGGAGAGTGCAAAACCTGGTGCAGCTCTGCATGGTAACCAATCAGCTGACATTTTTTTTGTCAAAGCTTTATTGAACAAGCGGAAAGTTAGAAGCTGATTGGCTAGCATACACAGCTGCATCAGATTTTTCACTCTCCAGTTTTAGTAAATCATCCCCATTGTGTCTGATGCATAGAAAGTTTAAATCTTATTTACTTCTCCTGTAGAGAATGAAATATTGACTGATTAATCTGTGAGGTTTTCCTACAGGCTGGGATATGTCTGTACCCCCCTACATTAGCTGTAAGGACACAGCAATGCTCCTTATAGTGTGTAACAATCTTCTTTTTGAATCCTATAAAGATTTGTGTACTTACCTGGCATACTGAGAAAGGGGGCTGTCCTTTCCCTTTTTCCAGCGACTTCCAATCAATAAGCCTCATGAATGAATGCCGTCTTATGTCTCTGCCGACTCCGAGCCTCTTGTTCGGACATTTGCATAGCAGCTATAAAAGAGAAATTAAGTTATTTTGAGTTAATTTTGCACTTTTTAGAAAAGAAAAAAAAAAAACTTTGATTACACTGCGTCTCCTCCTGGGCAGTCCTTTCACCCATTGGAGGATCATAGTATGTGAAGACATATATATAGCCAAATACAGGTGCTGCATGTCTACTGACATGGATGGAATTCATATTATATCCCAGCACAACAAATGAGTACACATTATGATGTGCCGCCATTAGATCACTTCTAACTGCCTGAGCTCTTTAGATTGGCAGTGATACTTAAAGTAGAATTACAGCCACAAGCAAAGGGATGAGATTGGATATTTTTAAAGAACTTTTTTTCTTCTCATTAACATAATTTATCAGCATAGGGCGATAAAAGCAGTTTGATGAATGGAGTTGGAAAGGTATTAGAACCTCTCTGTTAGGTTGTGGTTGCTTTCTGTGTCCCCCCTTGCTGAGATTTCCGTGTCCCCAGGACAGGATATGAAACAAAATGTCCACAACAGGGACACAGACAAGATTAAAATGACGGCAGGTGATCTAATCCTCCCCACTATATTCAAAACAATAATACATGGGGTGGAGTTCTGCTTTAATAACCTCATACAATGTGCACATCAGTGATTGACCCCATGTGGCATCATCTTCTGAGCCCTCAGCCCCAGGGTGAAGTATTCCCATTGGATCTTCACCATGGGATGAAGAACCCAAACTACCCAACAATCCAGCTGACAACCAGAATTTGCAACACTCCTACATTATACCCCTAAAACAGCAGTAGTAGGCCTAGAAACCTTCCCTGTGCCTCTTCAAAATTAGAAAATGTCTTGTACTTACTCCGTCTATGAAGTCCTTCAGGTGAGGATCCATGTCCGCGGGGTAAACAGGATCTTCGTAATTCACAGCCTCCCAGTATACCTCGGTGTTATAGGTACAGAATGGCACAGTGCCGGTAGCCATCTCGTATATGACAACCCCCAGTGAAAACCAGTCGGGTTCAAACTGGTAGAAGTCGCCACTGATAACCTGACAATCAGAGAAAAGAAATCAGTTACTTAGTTCCTACAAACTTACCATCCTTTTATAGGGGAAATAATAATATGTATTAATTGAACGTGTATTCTAAGGGAGGCATTTACAAAGCATCAGTATGTCCTTACTGTGGCAATAGCGCTATTTTAATAATAATTACATTTATAAAGCACAGCGGTGGAATTGGGACTTTGAGTGCTATTACAGGGATTGGGTGTAAACATAAAAAAAAAAACTTGAGCGAGAGCCTAGTCATGTGACTCACCCTAATCAAATCAGAGTTCTCTTTGTTATGCTAAGTATATAGAACTTCATAGGATACCACAGGCTCTACACAGTGGCATGCATTTAATGAATGGGCCATAAAGAGAGCAGGTAGTGATATCTGCTCTCCAGTAGAAATCATTGCAACATTAACCTTGATGTAGCTTTTTACATTTTTATGTTTACTATTTCATATGTCCATTATTATAGATATTGTAGCTAGGCTTGCTTTAAGCAAGAGAAATGGCAAAGAACAACCACTGTGCCCAACAGCTAAACCAGGAGGCAGAGACGGCATACGCAATGGCTGCCCCCTAATGGACATATATTAACCACTTAAGCCCCGGACCATTTGGCTGGCCAAAGACCAGAGCACTTTTTGCGATTCGGCACTGCGTCACTTTGACTGTTGTGCGACGTGGCTCCCAAACAAAATTGATGTCCTTTTTTCCCCACAAATAGAGATTTCTTTTGGTGGTATTTGATCACCTCTGCGGTTTTTATTTTTTGCGCTATAAACAAAATTTTGAAAAAAAAAAAAAGAAATATTTTTTACTTTTTGCTATAATAAATATCCTCAAAAAATATATAAAAGAACAAATGTTTTCCTCAGTTTAGGCCGATATGTATTCTTCTACATATTTTTGGTAAAAAAAATCGCAATAAGTGTTTATTGATTGGTTTGCGCAAATGTTATACCGTCTACAAAATAGGGGATAGTTTTATGGCATTTTTATTAATAATTTTGCGACATTATGGCAGACACATCAGACACTTTTGGCACTATTTTGGGACCATTCACATTTATACAGCGATCAGTGCTATAAAAATGCACTTAAATGTGACTGGCAGTGAAGGGGTTAACCACTAGGGGGCTAGGAAGGGGTTAAGTGTGTCCTAGGATAGTGTTCTAACTGTTAGGGGGCGTGGCTACAAGCGACATGTCACTGATCGCTGCTCCCAATGAGAGGGAGCAGAGGAACAGTGACATGTCACTAGGAAGAATGGGGAGATGTTGTGTTTACATTGACATCTCCCCGTTCTTCAGCTCCGTGACACGATTGCGGGACACACAGCGGCAAATTTTAAAGGGACTTACGCCCATTTGCCTGACAGTGTCATTGTGTCGACGTATATGTTCGTGCGGCAGTCGGCAAGTGGTTAACAAATTATTAAAAAGATTTTAAGAGCTTAATGATTACCAATCAGGTGATTTACATTGCAGTGTTCTGTATGCAGTCTAAAATGTTTATATTACAAGTATCAGAGGGATAGTGATTGGATTGTGATCTACTGAATAGATGAGGTCTAATGATGGGTAAACAGAGCGTGACTTACTTCTGGCGCCATGTATCCACGTGTTCCAGCTACACCCGTCACCTTCTTATCACCGAACAGATCCATTACTGCCAATCCAAAGTCTGCAATACGGACATGACCTTTGTTGTCCATTAGGATGTTGCGTAACTTGATGTCTCTATGGACGATGCCACGCTTGTGAAGGAACTGCAATCCGCAGGATATTTCCGCCGCAATAAATCTATAAAAGAGAAAAAAATTAGTTAATGAAGGAATTACATTTTACAGTCATTAGACTTAAGTAGAAACATTATCCATGGGCAGGGGGAGGGAGTACCTGGCTCTATCCCATTACCGGTCACACCTTTGAGGTTATTTAGGTGACCGTACGGTCAGAGTTCTGGGTATGGCACCTGCTCACCATTTCTGGTTTTATCAGATCCCAGATTCTGGAGTCTCCTTGGAGAACCCATTGGTAGGATTCAGGCCGTAAACATGCTTGTCACAGCAATAGGCATGTGACCGGTACTATAAGACCCCAAGTCTCTCCTCTATCCTTAAAAGCATTCACAACACCGAGATCTGTGTTTTTGAATGATTTTGATTCCTTAAAAATGTCAGGTCACAATGTCATCACCATCGCCGGGTTACCATAGCGGAGAGCCGATCAAAGCTGATCACAGCTTTGTTCAGCTGTCTGGCCAGCCAGTAGACGTGCCGGCTGGTCGTCTGGGTCTCCCGGTAGGATGAGAGAGCCTGAGAAAGCTGTGGTAGGTGCCGGGAGTGGAGGAAGTCCCCTCCTGCTGCATATAAAATGAATCCAGCGGTTAGTTAGACCGCCACCTCTAAAAAACAGTACCAGGGTAATGAGATACCGGTACATCACTTGTCCAGAAGTGTTAGCCCCTTCATGCTGGTGGTATGCATATATGTGGCCTCTAGGTGGGTGGGTCTTAACGCTGAGAGGCCGCATATATGGGTACCAGAATGTAAACAGAGCTGTCCTGAGAATGCACTCCTGGCACAGTTACCGGTGGCTAAAGGAAAGCTCCCAATCGCTACATGTGATTAGGAGCTCTCTGATCATGTGACCACTGTGACAGCCAATCATGGCGGTCACATGGTCAGAAACCCCACTCCGCCTCCCGGCATCAGAAACCTCTTAAAGAACGTTACTAGGTCACTCTGGACTGTCTCCATCTCCTTCCCCACATAGTGCAATCACTGCCCGCTTTGGGGAAACTGGGATTGCAGAATGGCATGTGTATGAACAGTCTACTTTGAACCCCAACCCTACTATGATAATATAGAGTATCTAAGTTTGGGAGAGGTGCATTGTCCCCAATTTATGGGGGGCGGAGTGACATTGCTCTAAAGTATCTATGTCAGATCTGGGTGGACTGATGTAGCTACACATTCTAATGCAGTCCAATGTAATTCTAAACTCCTAAAAGTCTGGATTGTAAAACGGCATATCTTATAAAGATTGCTTTCTATTCTATTATCATTGTGGTGATGAGACTTACCTTATGACGGAAATTGGAAGAGGGGAATTGTTTCTGGTGAAATGAAACAGATCCCCTCCAGAGATGTACTCCATAGCGAAACAGGCAGAATCGCGGGTCTGAAAAGTGGTGTAAAGCTGGGTGAGGAATGGACACCCTGCCGCCATCTTCATGACCTTCAGCTCTGTTTCAATGTCGTCCCGTTGATCTGAAGTCTTCACAACTGACTTGATGGCCATGATCTTCTTGGTTGCACAATGGGTTGCCAGAAAGACCTGAATGACAGAAAAGACAAAAATCATTTGTGTTATAGGAAAGAACGGTTCTTCATTATTGGGAAAGGATGTAACTAGCATTGGGGAGGAATCAGAAGTAGTTATTAATGAAGGCTGCGAGGCTCGATGACGGACTGTCTTCTGATATCTATGACAGGGAGAGCTTTAGAGCTGCACAATTAATCGTCAAGAATCGTTATCGCGATTTTTATTAAAGTGTTTCACAATTCTTTCTATGCAAAGAATTCTCTCTGCTCTTCTGAAGCCACAGCCCTCAAAAGAAAGGAAGTAACAATTTGTCATTGGAATAGACTGTGTGTGTGTGTAAGTGAAAAAAGTTTAACCACTTAAACACTAAACCTTTTTCTGACATTTGTTGGTTTCAAGTTAAAATCATTTTTTTTTTTTTTTGCTAGAAAATTATTTAGAACCCCAAACATTATATATATATTTTTTAGTAGACACCCTAGAGCAGTGAAGGCGAATCTTGGCCCTCCAGATGTTTCGGAACTACATTTCCCATGATGCTCCACTTCACTGCAGAGTGCATGAGCATCATAGGAATTGTAGTTCCAAAACATCTGGGGTGCCAAGGTTTGCCATCACTGCCCTAGAGAATAAAATGGTGGTTGTTGCAATATTTTATGTCACTCTGCATTTGCGCAGCGGTCCTTCAAATGCAATGAATTAAAAAAAATTAAAAAAAAAAAAAAATCTAACCAGTAAAGTTAGCCCATTTTTTTTGTATAATGTGAAAGATTTTACATCGCGAGAATCGTCAGAGAATCGTGATCTTTTTATTCTAAGCAAAAAAATCGTGATTCTCATTTTGGCCAGAATCGTGCAGCTCTAGAGAGCTTTCCTAATTTTGTTTTCCCGGCTCCTCCCCTCCATAAGGCAGAGTGACATAATTAATCTACCAGTAGCTGAATCAGTTTTGGGTGGCTGGTACACATTGGCTAGTTACTGGGGAGGGATTTGTTTTGTGGGTGGAGCTACTAATCTAGTTATAGGTGGGAAAATTTGAACTTACCTGTCCGTATCCTCCTTCTCCGAGCACACGGTGTAATATGAAGGCTGACTGGCTGTCACAGCGTAGAGATCCTGCAGGGACAGGTTCTATGCTCTTTCTAGTGTCACAGCTCGGGGGTGTGACAAGAGGTAGAACTTCTGCTGCTGCATTTCTCATAGGCTTTCTAGCTGGTGCGGCATTTTTCAAGATCTTTCTAATAGCTGCAACATTTTCCCTGCTCTTTCTAGTGTCACAGCTCGGGGGTGTGACAAGAGGTGGGACTTCTGCTGCTGCATTTCTGAGAGGCTTTCTAGCTGGTGCGGCATTTTTCATGATCTTTCTAATAGCTGCAACATTCATGGTGTTTTTAGTGTCACAGCTCGGGGGTGTGACAAGAGGTGGGACTTCTGCTGCTGCATTTCTCAGAGGCTTTCTAGCTGGTGCGGCATTTTTCATGATCTTTCTAATAGCTGCAACATTTTCCCTGCTCTTTCTAGTGTCACAGCTCGGGGGAGTGACAAGAGGTGGGACTTCTGCTGCTGCATTCTTCATGGGCTTTCTTGCTGGTGCCGCATTTTTCATGATGTTTCTAATAGCTGCAACATTCATGGTGTTTTTAGTGTCACAGCTCGGGGGAGTCACTACAGATGATATTGTGTGGACTGCATCCCTATTTTTTTTCATAAAGCCATTAAATGGCTCAGGTCTTATTTTTGGAATCATATTTTCCATCATCAGTTTTCTCATTTCACTGGTTAAGAACACAGAGAAAATCAGAAACTGCCAGAGAAGAAGAAATCTCAGAGAGCTCAGAACAACAGATCTTCACTCCAAGAGAAGTCAGACTCTTCTGAGCTCCTCACAGGTGACTGATCAGTTTATAGCTCACTAACTGCCGATGACATCATAGGTGAGATTCAAACTGGCCAATCACATCACAGGGCTGGTCACCATGGCAACTCCCCTAAGTTGGCAACAAGCCAGGATGCTATTCATAGCTCCACTGCCCAATCACATCACAGTGCTAGTTACATGACTCCTCCCCTAAGTCTCCCCTAAATTGTAAACAGGTCAGGCTGTATATTCTCATGTCAGAGATGTGAGGCTGCTGGGTCCCATGACCTCAGCCAGTACATTTGTGGATTTCAACTGTCAAATTTCAAATTTTCTCTATTCTGTGGGGGAGGGGAGGATGAGATGACTGTTGAGATTTCAATTTCTGGAATAAACCAGTTCATTCCTGTTTTACTTCCCATTGATAAATGTCAAATTCAGATGTGTGGCAAATTACAAGAAACACGACCCCATCCATGAAATGTGCCGTCCTCATATTGACAGATTTCACAAAGATAACACACCAGGATAAGGATCCTTTTATTTATTTATTTATTTTTACCATGTCAGCTCCAGGAGGTTTTAACCCTTTTATGACCAGAACATTTTTGCTATTTAGCACTGTGCTACTTCAATTGGCAATTGCATCATTATGCAACACTGTATACAAATGAAATTTACAGTTTTTTTCCCCACAAATAGAGCTTTCTTTTGGTGGTATTTGATATCCACTGGTTTTTTTTATTTTTTATTATTATATTATTATTATTATATATATATTATATATATTATATTATATTACATATTATTATTTTAAACGTAAAAAAGACCAAAAAATTTTTTTTTTCAGTTATAAAACATATCTAGTAAAATATTTAAAAAAAAACATCTTTATAAATTTAGACCAAAATGTATTCTGCTACATGTCCTCGCTAAAAAAAAAAAAAGTGTATATTAATTGTTTTCTTATAGCGTTTACAATCTTTTTGTTAGAAAAAAAAAATAAAATAAATGAAAAAAGACCAAAAATGAAAAAAAATGTTATGTTATAAAACATATCCAATAAAATAATTAAAACAAATCTAACTTCTACATAAATTTAGGCCAAAATGTATTCTGGTACATGTCTTTGGTAAAAAAAAAAAAAAAATTTATATTATTAATTGGTTTCTTTGTTATAGTGTCTAGAATCTTTTTGGTAAAAAAAAAAAAAAAAAATATTAATAAAAACTCCGAAAATTTTAAAAAAAGGAATATTTTTTATTTTCAGTTATAAAACATATCCAATAAAATAATTTTAAAAAATCTAATTTCTACATAAATTTAGGCCAAAATGTATACTGGTACATGTCTTTGGTAAAAAAAAAAAAAAGTTTATATTAATTGTTTTTTTTTGTTATAGTGTCTACAATCTTTTTGGTAAAAAAAAAAAAAAAAAATAATGAAACACCGAAAATTTTTAAAAAAGGAATATTTTTTATTTTCAGTTAGAAAACATATCCAATAAAATAATTTAAACAATCTAATGTCTTCATCAATTTAGGTCAATATGTATTCTGCTACATATTTTTGGTAATAAAATAATCCCAATAAGCGTGTATTAATTGATAATTAAAACAATTTAATTAATTCAAATTAATTGGGGCCAAAATGTATTCTGCTACATGTCTTTGGTAAATAAAAGTACATTAATTGGTTTCTTAGTTATAGCATCTGCAATCTATGGTATATACTCTATATATTTGAAAATTGATCAGTACTAACAGCCTATTTTATTTTTTGAGGCCCTTAACCACTTTTAACCAGATTTAACCCCCCTAACGACCAGGCCATTTTTGCGATACGGCACTGTGTTACTTTAACTAACAATTGGTCGTACGACGCTGTACCCAAATAAAATTGATGTCTTTTTTTCCCCACAAATAGAGCTTTCTTTTGGTGGTATTTGATCACATCTGTGGTTTTTATTTTTTGGACTATAAACATAAAAATATCACAATTTATTATTTACATAATATACACATCACAATACACAATATACAAAACAATATTTTTTTACTTTCTGCTATAAATCATATGCAAAAAATAAATTTGACAATAACAAATAGCTTCATTCATTTAGGCCAATATGTATTCTGCTATATATTTTTGGTAAAAACAAAAAATTTATGAAAAAATATTTTTTATTTTCGTTTATAAAACATATCTAGTAAAATTATTTTACATATCTAATTTCTTCATCAATTTAGGCCAATATGTATTCTGTTACATATTTTTGGTAAAAAAAAATCCCAATAAGCGTATATTGATTGGTTTGCGCAAAAGTTATAGCTTCTACAAACTATGGGATATTTTTATTTAATAATTTATTTTTACTAGTAATGGTGGCGATCTGCGATATTGCAGCGGACATTCGGGACTTTTAACTGACACTTTTTGGGGACTAGTGAGACTAATACAGTGATCAGTGCTAAAAAAATATGCACTGTCACTGTACTAATGACACTGGCTTAGAAGGGGTTAAACATCAGGGGTGATCAAAGTGTTAAATGTGTGCCTGACCAGAGTTTTACTACTGTGGGGGAGGTGCTTGTGCAGTCCAAATAATACCCAAATGACCCCTTTTTGGAAAGTAGACAGTCTGAGGTATTTAGTAAGAGGACAAAAAAAATTAATTGTATTATAATTTTTTTTTTAACACACTTTGACCAGAGCAAAATAATGTACCATATTAACATTGTACTACTCTGGGGAAGTGATCATTATTATTATTTTTTTTATTTTTTTACACATGTTTGCATATAGCAATGAATTTTGTTACTATAAGCAACTATTTTACTGAATGAAATGGATTAATTTCGTTTATTTTGTTGTGATTAGCTGCGATTGGTCCAGTCTGTACCATGTGATCACTGTGACCAATCACAACTAACAACACAATTGTACACAATGTATGGCTTGAAAGGAAGCCATCCATCAACTGTCATGTGACCTGCTGTGATTGGTCACAGCGGTTACATGGTACTGACAGCGGACCGGTACAGTGATCAGTCATCAGCTGTGTCTGGTAGAGACAGTCGGTGACAGATCGCACCGCAGCACGGCCCCGCGTCATATCATGTCCACCCGGAGCAAAAAATAGCCGGCCCCCGCCGTCATTCTGCCATAGGCCGGGCGGCAACAGATTGCGCAAATCCTTTTGTGTGAATCTTTTTGTCGATTTTCTTACCTGGAGATCCTGCCAGTAACAGCAGTTTTCTTAAAGTGGAACTAAACCCTTCTCTCCTCTACAGCCAGGGGAGCTGCCATCTTAGCCTCTGTTTGATCTGCAGCTGCCATGATGCTGCACATGTGATCAGTTATGGCACCAGCCATTGGATGGCTTAACAGTTCAGTTGAGAGCACAAGCAACTGTGTCAGTTACCATTATTGACACGCTTTAAATGTTACTGTTGGGAATCTGTTAAATTGATGGGTTTAGGCCACTTTAGGCAAATCCTTTCGTGTGAATATTTGTCGAGTTTCTTACCTGGAGATCCTGCCAGTAACATCACTTCCTGATGGGGGCTTACAATGCAAAGTCACTGCTTTACAATTAGCAACAGTGTTGTCAGCCTGCTGTGTGCACTCTGCCATTTGGCCATTGGGCTGTCTATCATGTATACAACCCAACAGCCAACTGAAGTAGCTTACATGGCAAGGTGACAACGCTGATGTAAATTGTGGCTTTGGGTTGTCATCCTGCAACAGGAAGTGCTGCTGCTACTGGCAGGGCCTTCAGTTTGTTTTTTATAAACTCTATACAATGAGATATGATGCCAGAAATACTCAATAATTGATTTCGGGTTTCCATACACTTAGGGCCCTTTAACACTGATCATTTTTTTTATGCACTTTTGTTGTTTAACCCCTTGGCGCAAACTCCCGCCGGTCCTTTAAAGGGTTTGAACTGCCGGGAGGCGAGGCAAGGCGGGGCTTATGGTCATGTGACCGCCGTCCTCTGCTCCCCAAGCCCACCCTTTTTTTAAGCCTCTAATTACGTGCTAAAAAAAACAAAAAAACATTGAAATCCACGCATCTGGCACCCTGCTTTTAAATTAGCATGGATGGGGGGGTGGCGCCTGTGGGGGGGGGGTAAAGCCAGATAGTATGTAACTGTACTGCCTTATCAGCAGCCCCGGTGACAGCCTTAGCTGTCAGAGCAGACATGAAGGACAGGCCACTGCCGGAGCATGGGGGGAGGGCCATCCACTGGATGGGAGGATCAGGTAAGTAAAAATGCTTCCCTTTAGACTAAACGAGCAATAAACACTCGCGGTGTGGACGCAACCCCGCTGCAAGGGATCACTTTCAAATTTCCCAGAGTCGGGCTTTAAAGTAAATGTCACTTTATACTCATACCTCTTGCGATGGGGACAACTGTTAGCAAAAGTATTTAGGCATAGGACACACCCCCTGCCACGCCCCCTTAAAGGAGAATTATACAAAAAAAATTAATTAAACCCACAAGTGCTTTTTTTACTACTATTTCTTTATTTTGGCTTCTGAAATGTACAAATGCAGCAATTTTGAAATTGAATGAAAGGTTTAGCACTGGGAAACACGTTTTGAAAGAAAAAAAGGTACCTGTTATATATAACTGCATAGATCAGAGCAAAATGAGGAGGAAAGAGGGACAGAGGGACTTTATTCCAAATCAGGGACAGTCCCTCGAAATCAGGAACAGTTGGGAGCTATGCGAGTGCTGCTGAGGGGTATTACATGAAGGCAAAGAGAGGAGTTTATACTTGGGAGCTGCAGAGTCAGTCCCTTCAATCCATTTGAATCCTGGACCTCTCTGATTGTGATGGTGTTATTGAACTAGGTATAGCAGGGTTATATTTAAATAGAAGGTAGGGGGAGCTATTAGTGTGCCAATACAAAGTGCAATGGGGGTGTCCTCTGCTGCCCAAACCCGAGGTGAGCGGCTGTGATAAGTGGGGGGGGGGTTCATATGGTGTCCATCCACCTGAGCCGCCCAGAGTTGGTGTGCTAACAGGGGAAGAAAAAAAGTCATGTACAGGTACGTGATTTCGTGCTAAAGTGCCGCCCTGCCGCAGTATATGTACGTGGGGGCGGTCCTTAAGCGGTTAAAGGAACACTCGGGTCTAGTTTAAAGTGGATCTGTCAGTAACTTCACAAGTCTGTATGAGTAAATTCCTGACATGTCACAATATACAGAAACAGGATCATTGTTCCACCTTTTATCTTTAAAAAGTGTGCTTGAGCTCTGGTCAGTGATTTTGTCTAGTCTGAGATGATGTCATCAGTTTGCTGCAGGCAGGAGGAAGCATTTCCTCAGTCTCCCCTCCCCCAGTGATCAGACTGTACATCCGTGATTGTCAACCTATGAGCTAAAGGGGACCTCAAATGTGACCCCTGACATTGCCAAAGGGCCGCACGTAATGTTCAATATATGTAATGCTTATAAGTACCAACAGAAACTGTACATCAAATCAGGGCTTTTTTTTTCAGAGAATAAATGCAGGTACTCCGTCCTTCTGAGTCACTCCTTGTCTCCACCCCCTACCCACCTCTGAGCACCGTCCCTTGGTACCACACCCTACCCACCTCTGAGCACCGTCCCTTGGTTCCAACCCCTACCCACCTCTGAGCACCGTCCCTTGGTTCCACCCCCTACCCACCTCTGAGCACCGTCCCTTGGTTCCAACCCCTACCCACCTCTGAGCACCGTCCCTTGGTTCCAACCCCTACCCACCTCTGAGCACCGTCCCTTGGTTACACCCCCTACCCACCTCTGAGCACCGTCCCTTGGTTCCTCCCCCTACCCACCTCTGAGCACCGTCCCTTGGTTCCAACCCCTACCCACCTCTGAGCACCGTCCTTTGGTTCTACCTTCTACCCACCTCTGAGCACCGTCTCATGGTTCCACCCACCTTCCAGTACCGCCCCTTTTAGTGAATACGGGGCCAAGTATATTTCTGTGGTGCTAAGAAATTTGATAATGATTACAATAAAAGCAGTAAAATAGATCCCCTGCAGTCAGCAACAAAAGACCCCCCCGGAAAAATAGACCCACTGTAAAAATGAATGCCCTCCCAGCAACAAAAGATCCACCCCAGCAACAATAGATCTCCCAGCAGCCAGCTATAATAGACCCAACCTCAACAGTAGATCCCCAGCAACAATTGACCCCCCCCATCTGCAACAATAGATCCACTGGCAGCAACAATTGACACCCCAGCATATATAAGACACCACCAGCAAAAATAGACTCTACCCTGCAACAATAGATCCACCCCAGCAACAATAGACCCCAAATTCAACAGTAGATTGACAACCTTCACAGCAACAATAGATCCCCCAGCAGCAACAATGGACTCTACTTTGCAACGCTAGACCCCCCCCCCCGCCCACGACAACAGATCCAGCAACAATAGATCTCCCAGTAGTCAGCAACAGTAGACCCCAGCAACAATTGACCCCAACCAGCAATAATAGATCCCCCAACAGCAACATTTGACAACCCAGCAATATAAGACCCCACCAGTAACAGTAGACTCTACTTTGCAAAGCTAGACCCTCCACAACAACAGATCCATCTCAGCAACAGTAGATCTCCAAGCGTTTTTATGCGTGACTTGCGCATTTTTATACAGCGTTTTTTTTTATTAGCCAATAGAGAAAACTTTTATCTGTTGCATCATTTGTTGCTAGGTATTTCAGCGTTTTGAGCTTTTCCTTTAGGTTTTATTTCTTCTTTTTTTATTATTATTGTTTTTTTTTCTTCGTTAGGCTAAGGGGTTAGAGTTAGAGTTAGGTTAGGGTTAGTTTTATTTATTTATTTTTTTGTTAGGATTAGGGTGTTATTACTACTACTACTACTACTACTACTACTACTACTACTACTACTAATACTACTACTACTACTAATACTAAGAAGAATAATAATAAACTAATACATAAATGTAAAATAAATACACAAATAAGTAAAAATAATCATAAATAAATTCAATTTATGAATTCCAAGTAATAATAAAGAAATAATTACCCCTAACCTTAAAGGGGTTGTAAAGGTTCATTTTTAATTTTTTTAAAACAAACATGTCATACTTACCTCCACTGTGCAGCTCGTTTTGCACAGAGTGGCCCCGATCCTCCTGTTCTGGGGTCCCACGGCAGCTCTCTCGGCTCCTCCCCGCAATAGCTAACCCCCTTGGGAAGCTCTCTCCCGAGGGGGTTACCTTGCGGGCGCGCTCCCGTCTCATACACTCTGCGTCTATAGACACAGAGTGTATGTCTCGGTCCCGACCCTCCCCCCCCCCGGCGGCCGCGTCATTGGATTTCATTGACAGCACCAGGAGCCAATGGCTGCGCTGCTATCAATCTATCCAATCAATGCCGAGACTCGAAACTCCGTGGAGAAGAGGACGCTGGGGAAGAGCCAAGCAGGTAAACGGGCTTAGGTATGTAAAACAGGTGGGCTGGGGGGCCCGTCATTGCCAGGTGTTTTTTCACCTTAATGCATAGGATGCATTAAGGTGAAATAACACGAACCTTTACAACCCCTTTAACCCCTAACCCTAAAAAAATAATAAAAAACGAAACGCCCTAACACAAAATAAATAAATAAATAATAATAATTATTATTATTATTATTATTGCTATTATTAATTTTTTTTTGTTCGAGTATGGGTGTTTATTTATTATTCTATTATTATTATTATTATTCTTATTAATAAGAATAATAATATTATTATTCTTATTAATAAGAATAATAATAATAATTAATATAATATTTTTACGGTTAGGGGTTACCGTATTTATCGGCGTATAACATGCGTGGGTGCGTATTATACGCCAATCCTCGCCGATCTCCGCTGATTGTGAGCCGACATACACAAAGCCGAGTCTACTCAGCTAGTCTCGGCTCCTCTCGCAGTCCCGCTGAGTCCCGCCCCTATGATGGACATAACACAGGTCCAATGGCGGGACTGGGCGGGACTGTGAGCTGAGCAAGCACCAGTCACGCCCAGTCCCACCATTGGACCTGTGTTATGTCCATCATAGGGGCGGGACTGCGAGAGGAGCCAAGACTAGCCGAGTTCACTCGGCTTTGTTTATGTCGGCGGCGCTCGTTCCGCTCCCAATCAGCGGAGATTGGCGACAATTTCAAATTCCTGCAATGAGGCTGCAAAGAGACACTGGGCTGCAAAGACACTGGGCAAGGCTGCAGATGGACACTTGGCAAGGCTGCATTGATGGGCATTTAAATGTAAGTTTTTTTTTTCCTTAAAAAAAACTAAACTTGGGGTGCGTGTTATACGCCGGCGCGTGTTATACGCCAATAAATATGGTAATTAAATTTATTTATATATTATTACATATTATTAATTTATTTTATTTATGATGATTTTTACTTATTTGTGTAACTTATTTGACATTTATTTGTTCATATGTTATTACTATTTAATTTTTATGCATTTTTTCATTTGAGCAAAAAAATCACACAAAAACGTGCGACATAACGCGCAAATGTGCACAAAAACTCGCTTCCATTCATTCCTATGAGGAAAAAAAAAGGGCAGAAAATACAAAAAAAAAATCTGACCGATTCAAGTTATAAAAAAAGATCCAGAACTTTTTTGATTTTTTTCTTCTCCATCGTTTTTTGGAGCTTCAAGCTGTGAATGGGGCCTGACTTGCTGCAGCTTCTAATGCACACTGTGAGAAGCTCACAGTGTGCGGTGAAATCAGAGAAAACCATTTCAGTCCAGGAGAGGAGCCGGTATAACTGTGCAAGACTGGAGGGAAGACCGGATGTCAGATTTAAGTGGTTAAAAAGCATCTAAGACCAACATTTTTTTCTAGTTGTGGCTGGAGTGTGTGCAGGTTGGGCATTGCTGAGTCCCCACTTAGGGGATTCACCTGTTCTGTTTATCCTGGTGACCATCCGCTCAGAAAGTGATGGAAATCCAAAATGTAACAGTTGCCACCGAAACAGGACCAGAGGGGAAATCCTACAACGGGGACATGTTTTGGTGATAACTGTCAAATTTCCTAACTTTAAAAAGATTTCCTCTCACTTCCTGTTGTGTCTGAGACAGGAAGTGAAGGCAAATCTCCCCAAGGGGACACATCATTTACACACAAACATATATATTTTCCTGGAACCATTTGTAATGTATGTGGAATGATGGGGGTCTCTTCTCATACAGTACATGCGTAGAAATGGATGTTTCTGGGTACCGAACTCTAATCATATTTAGATGGAGTACATTTAACCCTGTGAAGCCAGAAGATCTGTGACCTATAGATAATATCAATGAGGTCATCTGTGCGCTCACTACTGGGAAGGATCCAGAATAATTGTTCTTACATTGCACAATTCCACTATAAAATTTAGTATCTGTAATGAAATTGTTTGGTACCATCAGATCTCCCAGGGGGGGAGCAACAATCTGCTGTAATGATAAGGAAATGGATTTTTTTTCTGATTATAAATTTTTCTTGTGCAAATTGTCCCTTTATTGAGATAAAGAAAAGAGAGAGGGATGAGGGGAGGAAGGGAGGGAAGAGAAAGAGAGAAGGGAGGAAGGGAGAGTGAGGAATAGAGAGAGAGAGGTGGAGGAGGAAAGAAAGGGGAGGGGGGGGGAGAGAAAAAAGGGTGAGAGAAAGGGGGGAGAGAGAGGGATGGGGGGGTGGAAGAAAGAAGGGAGTAAAGAAAGAGAGAGAGAGATTGGGGGAGAAGAAGGGAGGAAAGAGAGAAAGAAGGAGAGAGAGGGGGAAGGGAGGAGAGGAGGGAGGAAAGGAGGGAGGGGAGTAGAGAGAGAGGGGGGAGGGAGGAAAGAAAGAAAGAGAAGAGGAAGGAAAGGAGGGAGGGTGATAGGGAGAGAGAGAGGAATAGAGAGAGGGGGGGTGGAGAAAAAGAGGTAGGTAGGAGAGGGGGAGAAAGAGAGGGGTGGCGGAGAGAGAGAGAGAGAGAGAGATGGGGGGAAGGAAAGAAAGAAGGAAAGAGGGAGGGGGGATAGAGAGGGGGAGGAAAGAGAGAGGGAAGGAAGGAGAAAGAGAAGGGAGGAAAGGAGAGAGAGAGCGAGGATGGGGGAGAGAGAGCGAGGATGGGGGAGAGAAAGCGAGGAATGAAAAAGACAAGGAAAGAGAGGAGGGATAGAGAGAGGAGAAGGATGGAGAGAGAGGAAGGTAGGAAAGAGAAAAATAGAAGGGAGGAAAGGAAAAGGGGGATAGAGAGAGAGAGACAGATAGAGGGGGCGGGGAAAGAAGGGAGGAAAGAGAGAAGGGGATAGAGAGAGAAGTGGGGGAAAGGAGAGAGAGACGGAAGTAGAGGGAAGGGGAGAGGAGATGGGCGAGAGAGAGAGGAAGGATGTAGAGAGAGAGAGATGGAGGAGAAGAAGGAAGGAAAGAGAAAAAGAGGAGGGAGGTACGGAGAGAGGGGATGGGGAAAAAGAAGGGAGGAAAGGAGAGAGAGAGCGAGGATGGGGGAGAGAAAGGGAAGAAGGAAAGAGAGGAGGGAGGAAAGGAGGGGGGATAGAGAGAGAGATAGCGAGAGAAAGGGATGGGGGAGAGAAAGGGAGGAAAGGGAAAGAAAGAAGGTAGGAAAGCAGAGAGAGCGAGGATGGGGGAGAGGAAGGGATGTTGGGGGGGGGGGGGGGGTAACTGAAACAGGGGAGGGAAAGAAAGGGAACAGTAAAGAGTGGGGGTGAGGGAGCAAGATAGAGGGAAAGATGGTGGGGAGGAGAAAAGAAAAACAACAAAAGAAATAGATAACATTTGATGTCTCATATTTTATTTTGTTGCAATTCCCATCCCCCCCCCAGTACAGAGATTTTTATTATAGGGAAGTGACATTTGTCATCTTATCTGGGAATCTCATCACATTTCAGATCCCCGGCATCCTTCCACTCTGCCATAAAGTGACATCTAAGATTCAGTGCAGCAATGTCACTTAAAGGGGAAGCTCCCCGAGTTTGTATGACATCCGTCTTCCCTTCCAGTGTGCCGACTTCTGAACACAGTTCTGACTTCTTAGTGTTCTTCCTTCCTTGTCAGTCATGTAGGAAAAGTTTTTCAAAAGTTTGATTTCTTGTTGCCTGTAGCAACCAATCAGTCTGTGATATCAGATCTAAACTGTCGCCTTGCACATGGTTGTCACACATCATAATGGTTGTAGTTGTCAGATCAGCAGCAGTTCATGGCGGGGGATGCGGGCCGCGCCTGCTGAGTCGAGGTCCTGGAGTTCATGGTGCCGGTCGGGGTGGGAGGGGTGATGATTATATCCGGGACCTTCAGGTGTCCAGAGGACGTCTCTTCACCTCTGTGACCGATCTGAAGACCTGCAGACAGGAGACCAGCACAGAGATCACTAGGGGGTCCATCACTTCTATCATGGATACCATTTATTACATTGTCTATAACACGCCACCAATCTCACCATACAATCTCTGTACAATCAACTTTACATTTACAAAAACTATAATATGAGGACCACATAGCTGTTATTTTTAAATCTGACCTCCGGCCTCCCCTCCAGTCTTGCACAGTTGTACCGGCTCCTCTCTGGTACTGAAATAGCTTACTCTGATTTCACTGCACACTGTGAGCTTCTCACAATGTGCATTAGAAGCTGCAGTAAGTCAAATAGAACCCGCCTCATTTCCTGGCTGGAGGACATTCAACATCATCTAGCGCTTTCCTCCCTAGCCTGACTGTCCTTGGCCTGCCCCTTTTCTTCATTTGATTAGACTTCTTTCAATCATGGAGGCTCAGCATCACATATGGGTGATAACATGCAAATGCAATCAGCCTAGGACCAGCCACTCCCCAGACTGACATCCCCCCCCCCCCCGTCATGTCATTTTGATATTTGCATAACTCCTCCCACTGCTTGAATGGGGCTGAGGGCTACTGGCCCCTCCCACCAGCTATGATCTCCCTGCATTTCATAGAGTAGTCGTCTCCAAACTGCAGCCCTTTGCTTGTCTTTATCCGGTGTCTTGCCAAGAAAGTTCCCCCGGCGGATAAGGACCCCCCCTGTACTGCGCATGTGCTGCGCATGTGCAGTACAAACTACTACGGTGATGCCGAAAATTGCCGAACATAAACAGCTGTGAGTGAACTCTACACCGCGCATGCGCAATTAACATGACATTGTACCAGACGATGCCGTACGCTCCCGATGCTCCTCCTACTCTGCAAGGGGCGGGTCTATTATTACTGTTATATCTGTAGGCACTTACACGATATAACAGTAATAATAGACCCGCCCCTTGCAGATTAGGATGAGCATCGGGAGCATGCGGCATCGTCTGGTACAATGTCATGTTAATTCCGCATGCGCGGTGTACAGCTCACTCACAACTCTTTATGTTCGTCAATTTTTGCCAGCTCTGTAGTCCTTCGTACTGCGCAAACGATGCGCCTGCGCAGTACAGGGGGGTCCTTATCCGCCAGGCGGACCTTTTTGGCAGAACACCGGTCCTTGGGTCACTATTCCTCCCACTGACACCAACAATGGGTCACTATTCCTCTCACTGACACCAATGATGGGGCACTATTCCTCCCACTGATACCAACAATAGGGCATAATCCCTATTACTGACATAAACAATGGGGCACTATTCCTCCCACTGACACCAATGATGAAGCCCTATTCCCCCTACTGACACCAATGATGGGACCCTGATGTAAGGGGGGGGGGGGGACTATAATAGGGATACTGATGTAAGGGGAGGAGTATAATGGGGACCCTAATATAAGGGGGACTCTGATGTAAGGTGGGACTCTGATGGGGCCCTGATGAAAGAAGGGACTTTGATGGAACTCTGATGTAAGGGGGGGGACTTTGATTGAGACTCTGATGTAAGGGGGGACTTTAATGGAGACCCTGTTGTAAGCGGGAGACTATCATGGGGACCCTGATGTAAAGAGAGACTATGATAGGGACCTTGTTGTAAGAGGGGACTCTGATTGAGACCCTGATGTAAGGGGGGACTCTGATGGGGACCCTGATGTAAGGGGGGACTCTGATTGGGACCCTGATGTAGGGAGGACTCTGATGGGATTTTTTTTGTTGGCCCACAATTATTTGTAAACTATATAATGGGGTCCTCGTACTAAATAGTTAGCAGACCCCTGTCTTAGTGCATTGGGGTACCATATAACATGAGTTGTTGAACATTACCACAATGCAAACACAGTGCAAATGGCCCCCGACTGTAACTAAACCCCTGTATGGTGACTCTTGGCGCCTCCCCTGAGGGTTTCTCAATGTTATCTCTCACACACCAGCAATAAATTTGCATTGCCAACCCATAAGTGACTGTTGCAGCTTTGCATTAGAACAGCTCAGGCTGGGGACGGGGAGAAACAAAGACAACCGCCCCATAGCTGCTGATAACAATAAGAAATGGGTCCCTGGAGTGTATCTGACATTATAAGATTCAGCAGCTTCATCACATGGCTCGCTCACATTTCTACCCTTCCAGAACACAATAGTGTGAGCCGGCATTGCACGCCAACCTATTTCCTCTCAGGTTATCATAGAGCGGTGGAGATGAGCAGATTGGGGGAGGGGCAGAAACAATTTTTTTTTCTTATGTAGCTGGAAATTATTTTATTTCTATTGCGCACTCAGCTAAGTATGACTAATCTAGAATTTTTCTTATCAATATTGTGACTTATCACCAACTTCCTTCCCCTTTGTTCTGCCAGTGAAGGGGGGGGGGATCCTCTGCTGCGGGCGGGCAACAAAGGCTCAGCCAGAGACTAAACCTGCACATCTTCCCTGCTGCAAAGGATTCTGGGTATCAGGAAAGTCAAAGTGGTCATTCAGGAGTTAAAGGGTCTGTCCACCCAAAACTGAATGGTTGGTGGATGTTAGAAAGTTAACAAAGAAGTAAACCCTGATGGGTTTTACTTCCTTTTTTGTTCCCTGCAAAGTAAAAGCATAATGTGCTAGTATGCATCGCATACTAGTACATTATGTGACACGTGCAAACAAAGCCCGTGCTGTCCCCGTTGGAGGCCGCATTCATGTTTGCCCCTCTTCCTTCCGGGCCCGTGGACTCCGGCTCTGTGACTCGCCGGAATCTCGTGACGTCACTCCCGCGCATGCGCAGAGGCCGATTCTTCACAGCGCATGCACCGATGACATCATCAGCGCCTTTTATCATTAACTGCTTCAATACCAGGCACTTTTACCCCCTTCCTGCCCAGGCCAATTTACAGCTTTCAGCGCTGTCACACTTTGAATGACAATTGCGCGGTCATGTAGCACTTATCATTTTTTTTTTACACAAATAGAGCTTTCTTTGGGTAATGATAGTCTCCCCCTTACATCAGGGTCTCCATCATAGTACCCTCTTACATCAGGGTCCCCATGGTAGTCCCCCATTATATCAGAGCCCCCCCCCTTACATCAGGGTCTCAATCAGTGTCCCCCCTTACATCAGGGTCCCTATCATAGTCTCCCCTTACATCTAGGTCCCCATCATAGTGCCCCCCTACATCTAGGTCCCCATCATAGTGCCCCCCTACATCAGGGTCCCCAGCAGAGTACCCCCTTACATCAGGGTCCTCACTCCGGCCATTCTTTGAAATCTATTCCTCAATAGATTTAAATCCACTTTGTGAGCAACAAATCCTTTGTAAACCCAGATATCACCTAATAACAGTAGCACTGACATTATCACTGTGCTGTACACATAGCATAGCCTGTGCAGAGAGCAGAGCTGTGGGAGGGGCACTGCAGGCTCCACCCATTACAGGTCGCCTGCAGAAAACTACAGAAGGGGGCGGAGATGAGACCCGTCCCACCGCACCAGGAGAGAGAGCAGTCTTTATTACAGGAAGCTCCAGCACAATTGTACATTTTCCTCTCCTGTACTGATTTCGCTTCCACCATTTACCTTTTAATCTGACCTCCGGCCTTCCCTCCAGTCTTGCACAATTCTCACAATGTCATTTAATTGCTGGAGGACGTCAAGCTTCAAGCTTTTCAGGAAACTGTATACAGCACCCTGCCGGCCCCTCCCACCAGCCATGATCTCATATCTCCCAACTGTCCCTGATTTCGAGGGACTGTCCCTGATTTGGAGCAATGTCCCTCACTCCTCCTCATTTTGGTCTGATCTATATAGATGTATAGAAAATGCACTTTTTATCTATGAAAAAGTGTTTTCCAGCCCTAAACCTTTCATTTGATTTTTAAATTGCTGCATTTGTACATTCCAAAAGCCAATATAAAGGAATAATAGTGGTAAAAAAGCACTTGTGGGTTTAACCTCTTGCTTACTGGGCACTTAAACCCCCCTCCTGCCCAAACCAATTTTCAGCTTCCAGCGCTGTCACACTTTGAATGACAATTGCACGGTCATACAACACTGTACAAAAATGAAATTTTTATCATTTTTTTCCCCACAAATAGAGCTTTCTTTTGGTGGTATTTAATCATAGCTGGGATTTTTATTTTTTGCTAAACAAACAAAAAAAGATGGAAAATTTTGAAAAAAAAAAAATCATGTTTCATAGTTTGTTATAAAATTTTGCAAACAGGTAATTTTTCTCCTTCATTGATATGCCCTGATGAGGCGGCACTGGTAGGCACTGATAGGCTGCACTGGTGGGCACTGATAGGCTGCACTGATGGGCACAGATAAGGCGGCACTGATGGGTGGCACTGATGGGTGGCATGGATAGGTGGCACTGATGGGCACTGATAGGTACCACTGATGGGCGGCACTGATGGGCACTGGTGGGTGACACTGATGGGCACTGCTGTGCAGCACTGTTGTTGTGGCACTGATGTGGGCGCTGATGGGTGGCACTGATGGGTTGCACTGTGGGTGCTGATGGGTGGCACTGTGGGCACTGATGGATGGCACTGTGGGCACTGATGGGTGACGCTGGTGGGCACTGGTAGGCGGCACTGCTGCCTATTGCCAGGTGTCACTGGCAGGGGGCAGATGATCGCCGTGATCAGGACTGATGTCCCTCTCATGGCCGCCGGTGATCGGCTTTTTTTTTTCCTCCTCACGCTGTCAGCGCGAGAAGAAAAAATAGCCGATTACCGACTATCACATGATCAGCTGTCATTGGATGACAGCTGATCATGTGGTAAGGGTTCGGGACCGACCCCTTACTCTGATCTGTGATCAGGCGAGTCTCATAGACTCACTGATCACCGGGCGCGCAGGCCGCTCGTGCACAGGACGACGTCAATAGACGTAGTCCCGGCAATGTAGGTCCGCGCTGTTGCCGTCATTTGGCAATAGTGCGGATCTGAAGCGGTTAACCAATCTTGTTTTTTTTTGTACAATTCTCCTTTAAGGGGGCGTGGCAGGGTGTGTGTCCT
The DNA here is from genome assembly GCF_042186555.1 of Aquarana catesbeiana. Classification (NCBI taxonomy): domain Eukaryota; kingdom Metazoa; phylum Chordata; class Amphibia; order Anura; family Ranidae; genus Aquarana; species Aquarana catesbeiana. Next base: position 255,449,064 of record NC_133334.1, read on the forward strand.
GTGCCTGCATACTTGTGCTGATAGGTGTCCCTCATTCCCATCTCAAAAAGTTGGGAGGTACGCCTGTGGAGTCTCCTCATGAAACACTCTGATTGGTTACTACAGACCGTTCCTCCATCCTCAGGACTTGAAAGGAGACTCCACCCACAATTATTGTCTTTAGTTATTGATGGAGGGGGAGGGGAGAACTTTATATCTGCACTCCTGACAGATCTCTTCACTCTTTTCTGACATTTTCTGCTTGTGTCACCGAGACAGGAAGTGATGAGAAATATTGGCTGGTTGTCAGCAGAACAGGAAGTGATGAGAAATCCCCTCTCAGTCAGTTGTCACCAGAACAGGAAGTGCTGAGAAATCCCCTCTCAGTCAGTTGTCCAGAACAGGAAGTGTGGGTTATTCTGCCAATGGAGACACCTGTTCTGGTGACAACTAGTAGAGGATTCCCCATCTCATTGGAGAGATGTCCTCTCACTTCCTGTTGTGTTTTGGACAGGAAGTGGGAAATCCCCCGAATAGGACACAAATATTATCTAATAATTGTCTTTCCTTCTCCACCCAGGACTAAAACAATCTGTTCTCTCCTCACATGTAAAGTTTGTCTCTCAGGACTGAAGCCGCTGGTGTATGTATTACTGTCTGTGGCCAGGGGGCCGGGGGCCCTGGAGAACTCGGAGACGCCTCCAGCTGGGTGGGGCGGGTGTAACGTGTGTCGGAGCCTCACCAGCGCCCCCCCCCTCATCTCTGGCCACACACAGTACTGCATACACCAGCAGTGGTTGTGGAACGAATCATCTGAGTTTCCATTACTTCTTATGGGGAAATTCGCTTTGATATACGAGTGCTTTGGATTACAAGCATGTTTCTGGAATGAATTCTGCTCACAGTTCAAGGTATTACTGTATATGTATAATTTATACTATAAAAATAATTTCTATGTGCTGCTAAAGTGTTCGGGTTCGACTTGAGGAAAAGGTGGCAACCCTACTTCTAATGCACATTGTGAGAAGCTCACAGTGTGCGGTGAAATGAGAGGAAGCCATTTCAGTCTAGGAGAGGAGCCGGTACAACCGTGCAAGACTGAAGGGAAGTCCGGAGGTCAGATCCGTGGAGCGGAGGAGTCGGATGGCGGGCGGGGGAGGGGTGATCACATTCTGATGACTCATCTCGGAGAAGGAAGAGCTCCGGACAGACATGAGGAGCTCCAACATGGTGATCCGTCCTCTTCTCCTCCTCCTCCTCAACCCCCTGGGGACAGGTGAGTCTCCTCCACGTACAGAGGGGGGAGGGTATCTGTCATTCACTTCTACCAATAGGAGCTCCACTGTGAGGGGGGGGAGGGGTGTAGTCAACCTATAAATGTAAGTGAAAAAAAAAATACACAAGAAATGGGACATTATAGGTGCGGACCTATATCCCTATATAATAATAATAATAATAATAATAATATACACCAATATTGAATGATACAACTTTATTCACAAAGTATTAAAAGTACAAAAGATCATCAGTGTCACACAATACAGATCTACAATACATGAATGAACTCTTCTCTCCCTGGATGTCCTTCCCATCCCACTCTGAGTATATATAGTATATACTGCTTGGGGTTATAGTCACATCAGGATACCTATTGTAATTCAGAAATTTGGATACATCTGAATAACCAAAAAAGTTTGTCCGAATTTCAATTTGGAATGAAACAAACCGCACATGTCTAGGAATGACAACAACCCATGGGATTTACATCATATACAGTGGAAGTACTATTTACTGTCAATCATTGGGTCAGGAACCTGAGGACCATGAGTCACGGGGGTCATTGGAGTCATGGGGGTCATTGGAGTCATGGGGGTCATTGGAGTCACAGGTTTGCTGGAATCCAAAGGGCTGCAAGAATCGTAGAGATTGCTGTAGGCACAGAAGTCACTGGAGATACAAGAGACACTGGAGTCACGAGGGCTAGAGTCACTTTAGGCAGAGAGGTCACTGGAGTCACACGAGGTCAAGGTCACTGAAGTTATGAAGGTTACTGAAGTTTTGGAGGTCACTGTAGACACAGGGGGGGGGGGGTCACCAAAGTTATGGAACTCACTGAAGTTATGGAGGTCACTGCAGTGGTGTATTTAGGTTTTGTGCTGCCCTAGGCCTGACTAAGCTCGCGCACCCCCCTAATTTAACTATGACCCACCCCTTCCTGTCAAGGCCACACCCCTTCCTTTTTAAGATCCGCCCTGTCATCTTCATGGGAGGACAGAGGGACGCCGCGGGAGGAGGACAGTGAGCGATACAGCATCTTTTCATTTGGGGGTAAGGGGATATGTGCTGGGTGCTTTGGGAGGTTCTTGCACTGAAGTCGTGTCCCTCCTCTGTGGCTCCTCCTCCTCCTGGCTGTGTACTGAGTGTGTGTGGCTGACAGTGGGGAGAGAGGTGTGGGCTGCTACTGAAAGCCCATCGACGCTTGTGGGACTCCGGGCGGCAGATGTCCTGGGTGCCCACGCTGGCACATCCCTGTCTGGCCAGTTACCGAAACTCAGTGCCGTAACTTGTTTTGGGCTCTGGGACAGTGGTGTCACTAAGGTTGGCCTAGAGCAGTGTTTCTCAACTCCAGTCCTCAAGGCGCCCCAACAGGTCATGTTTTCAGGCTCTCCATTATTTTGCACAGGTGATTTGATCAGTTTCACTGCCTTAGTAATTACCACAGCCGTTTCATCTGAGGGAAATCCTGAAAACATGACCTGTTGGGGCGCCTTGAGGACTGGAGTTGAGAAACACTGGCCTAGAGGATATCAGATTAGGTACTTCCTAATGGCTCAGTTCCTGGGAACAGTAATGTAAAATGGCCAACAGGCTCTCTTACCAGATCCGGTGAAACTGCAACAGTGATTCCTCCGGCTGGACGTTCACTCACTCTGAGTTGCCCAGGCCAACTCTAGTCAGTAGTGTAGCATCTCTACCCTGGCAGTGGCTTCATCTTTCTCCCCCTCTGGTGGTGCGGGTACAGCGTGGCTCTCTGGTGGTGCGGGTACAGCATGGCTCTGGGGTTGTGGGAACAACGTCTCTCTGGTGGTGCGGGAACAACGTGGCTCTCTCTCTCTGGTGGTGCGTGGCTCCCTCTCTGGTGGTGCAGGTACAGCGTGGCTCTGGTGGTGCGGGTACAGCGTGGCTTTCTGGTGGTGCAGGTACAGCGTGGCTTTCTGGTGGTGCGGGTACAGTGTGGCTTTCTGGTGGTGCGGGTACAGCGTGGCTTTCTGTTGGTGCGGGTACAGCGTGGCTTTCTGTTGGTGCGGGTACAGCGTGGCTTTCTGTTGGTGCAGGTACAGTGTGGCTTTCTGTTGGTGCAGGTACGGCGTGGCTCTGGTGGTGCAGGTACAGTGTGGCTTTCTGGTGGTGCGGGTACAGCGTGGCTCTGGTGGTGCAGGTACAGCGTGGCTCTGGTGGTGCAGGTACAGCGTGGCTCTGGTGGTGCGGGTACAGCGTGGCTCTGGTGGTGCGGGTACAGCGTGGCTCCCTATCTGGCTTCCCCCAGCACAGTACTCTCTTTTTCTCCTCCTGTAACCCGCGTCTCTCCTCTCCCTGTCACAGCGCTGCTCCATTTACCAGAGAACTCCCCCCGCTCGCCCCCCCTCCCCTCCCTGTCAGCTGAACAGAGAAGAGAGAAGAAAGAGAGAGAGCGGCTCTAATTGGTTTTGTCATGCCGCCGCCCAGCTTCCTCCCTGCTGTTTCCCTCCCCATGATTGGCCACATCAGAGAGAGAGAATCACAGCTTTACAGGGGCGGCTTGACAGCTCCTGATTTAACTGCTTCCTGGCCCCATCTGCAGCCGCTGCACTCCCAAGCTGTACTCTCTTGATGTGCCCTGCTGTGCGGGAGGAGAGCGGGTGCCGTTTTGGGGGGGGCGGCTTTTTGCCGCCCCCCACAAAGTGCCGCCCTAGGCCTGGGCCTTGTTGGCCTAGGCCAAAACACAGCACTGAGTCACTGTAGATACAGGCGTGTCACTGAGGTTATGAAGGTTGCTGAAGTTTTGGAGGTCACTGTGGACAGGGGGGGGGGGTGTCACCGAAGTTATGGAACTCACTGACGTTATGGAGGTCACTGTAGATACAGAAGGGTCACTGAAGTTATTGAGGTCACTGGAGACACAGTGGTTGCTTAAGATATGTTGTCACAGGGGTCATGTAAGCAATGCATTGCCTAGCCCTTTAGGGTGGTGTCTTTTTGTTGATTGGTTGTGATGCAGGCATTCTGGGTGAAACTCAGACGTGCTGGTGGCCCCACCCTGGAGAGGCTATCCAGATCGGGGTACAGGTGAGTGTATCAGCTTCACAACATCATCACTATCCTGAAGCAAGTTCTCAACCTTCACTGGCTCAGTGATTGTTCCAGGTATAGAAATCAGGATGAGGATGACTGCCTGGTGCATGCTCCTCCAAGAACAATCCTGCAAGGTCCGCTGTTGTATCTCCCTTCATCCTAGTTTGGTGTCTCTCCTGTAATCTTTGATATGTTGGGTTTCTTATAAGGTTCTGGCCATGGAGGACCTTCGGTGGGCACGCGATACGGGAACCTGCAGGGGGTCACGTTGACGGTGAAGGACACTCCCAGGACCGTTGATGCATTCTTCGGAGTTCCATTTGCGAAGCCCCCAGTTGGTCCATTAAGATTTAAAGATCCGGAACCTCCTGAACCCTGGTCATCCGTCCGGGACGCCTCCTGCCACCCCCCCATGTAAGTTCCCAAATGTTCTGGTCATATTAAAATATAAAAGGGTGACTGAGAATCTCAGACTTTAACCAAACATCCATTGCTGATGAATCTTTCGGGCACATGTGATTTATATGACAGCGACTGATTCCCCGCTTGAGAATGTTTGGTGAAAGTCACATTCACTGCTTTATAAATATGAAAAGATGGCTGGGATTTGTTAGGTTGGTGTACACTGATACCTACAGTGATGAATCTAAAGCGGAGCTCCAGGCAAACAGATAAACACACAGATCAGATACATATATGAGAATTGTTTTACCTGCCAAAGGATTTGTATTTCTGTCCACCCAGAATTGAGATTTACACAGCTCTGCTACACACCACAGCCATGTCTGGTGACCTGACTTTTCTATACCGTATTTAGGTGGGTCTCTTCCCTATTCCAAGCCTGCGATTGGACATTGAAGGAGCAGTGGCAGACTGATGAGCATCCCTCTGTCCTCTCCTCCTATTAGCATATACTTTGTCAGCTCAGGTACATACAGCACATCTGATTGGCTCACAGTCCTGCCCCGCCCGTCCTCAGACTGCATGCTGCTATACACCAAGTTAGGTTCAGATACGTAAGACTTAAAAATACATTTCGTTATTTTATAATAAATACATAATGACATGAATTGGTGTATTTTTAATATCTCCCCCCCCTCCCCTCCACCCCTCCCCCATTCCTGCTCTCCATCTCTCAGGTGTCTGCAGAAAATAACATCCATACAGCATGTCCGACATTACTTAAAGGGGAACTTCCATTTCCTTCCAATATCAGAAGACTGTCTGTACCTCAACGTCTTCACTCCATCAGATCGTGACAACAATTCTCATCTTCCGGTAAGAGGTGTCACAGATTGTCTGTCTACATTCTATACAGTGAAATACAAAGAAAAGTGCATATGGAAGATAAGGTGTCACATATACTGAGATGGAAGTGTGGGGGGCATTTGTATGGCGCCCCCTGAGTCAATACTTTGTAGAACCTCCTTTCACTGCAATTACAGCTGCAAGTCTATTTGGGGATGTCTCTACCAGCTTTGCACATCTAGAGAGGGACATTTTTGCCCATTCGTCTTTGCAAAATATCTCAAGCTCTGTCAGATGGAGAGCGTCTGTGAACAGCAATTTTCAAGTCTTGCCACAGATTCTCAATTGGATTTAGGTCTGGACTTTGACTTGGCTATTCTAATACATGAATATGCTTTGATCTAAACCATTCCATTGTAGCTCTGGCTGTATGTTTTGGGTCGCTGTCCTGCTGGAAGGTAAACCTCCGCCCCAGTCTCAAGTCTTTTGCAGACTCTTAACAGGTTTTCTTCTAAGACTGCCCTGTATTTGGCTACATCCATATTCCCATCAACTCTGACCAGCTTCCCTGTCCCTGCTGAAGTAAAGCATCCCCACAACATGATGCTGCCACCACCATGCTTTACAGTGGGGATGGTGTGTTCAGGGTGATGCGCAGTGTTAGTTTTCCGCCACACATAGCATTTTGCTTTTAGGCCAAAAAATTCAATTTTGGTCTCCTCTGACCAGAGCACCTTCTTCCACGTGTTTACTGTGTCCCCCACATGGCTTCTTGCAAACTGCAAATGGGACTTCTTATGGCTTTCTTTCAACAATGGCTTTCTTCTTGCCACTCTTCCATAAAGGTCAGATTTGTGGAGAACACGACTAATAGTTGTCCTGTGGACAGATTCTCCCACCTGAGCTGTGGATCTCTGCAGCTCCTCCAGAGTTACCATGGGCCTCTTGGCGGCTTCTCTGATTAATGTTCTCCTTGCCCGGCCGGTCAGTTTAGGTGAACGGCCATGTCTTGGTAGGTTTGCGGTTGTGTCATACTCTTTCCATTTTCCGATGTTGGATTGAACAGTGCTCCGTGCGATGTTCAAAGCTTGGGATATTTTTTTTATAACCTAACCCTGCTTTAGACTTCTCAACAACTTTAACCCTGACCTGTCTGGTGTGTTCCTTTGCCTTCATGATACTGTTTGTTCATTAAGGTTCTCTAACAAAGCTCTGAGGGCTTCACAGAACAGCTGTATTTTTTACTGAGATTAAATTACACACAGGTGGACTCTATTTACTAATTAGGTGACTTCTGAAGGCAATTGGTTCAACTAGATATTGGTTAGGGGTATCAGAGTAAAGGGGGCTGAATAAAATACATTTACACTTGTAACATGACAAAATGTGGAAAATATCAAGGGGTATGAATACTTTTTCAAGGCACTGTATATAGCAGTGATGGCGAACCTTGGCACCCCAGATGTTTTGGAACTACAATTCCTATGATGATCATGCACTCTGCAGTGTAGATGAGCATCATGGGAATTGTAGTTCCAAAACATCTGGAGTGCCAAGGTTCGGCATCACTGGTATATAGGATCACCGTGCACATGTATACATAGAACACAGTGATGATATTATTACACTCATGGTTTATTTATGGTGACTTCCAGGTAATGGTCTTCATCCATGGTGGTGGACTGGTGACTGGAGGAGCCAGTCTGTTTGAAGGATCTGCTCTGAGCGTCTATGAGGACGTGGTGGTTGTGACCGTCCAGTACAGACTGGGAATTCTGGGATTCTTCAGGTACAGGAGGGTCTCCATCTCATCTGACAGTGTACGATCCATGTCTATGAGTTCAACATGGTGGACATCTGTGCCAGAACTTCTGAACAACTCCTTGCTGGACATTCAGCATCATCTATCTCTTTCCACCCCAGCCTAGCTGTCCTGGCCTTTGGCATTGGATTTCGGTTCTTTCAATCATGAAGGCTCAGTATCAAATGTGGGTGTTACCTAGGGTGGTCTGCATGCAGATACAGTCTGCCTAGAAATGCCCGCCCCTCCAGACTGATATCAAGGCATTTTTATATTTGCATAACTCCTCCCAACAGCCAGCCCACTGCTTACATCACGACTGAGGTCTCTAGAGAGGAGTACTGAGCCCCGAGTACTGAGCCCCGGGGGCTGGGATGTTTTCAGGAAGCTATGTACAGCACCCTGCTAGCCCCTCCCATCAGCCACGATCGGCCTGCATTACATAGAAAAGAACAGAGACCCAATAAAGTTGTCACCGTGTCTAAATTACGATATTATTACGTTGCAGGGAAGGTAAAATATAAGCAGATTAAATTTCATCTTTAAATTTCCCATCTAGGTAATGCAACTTCCTGTTCAAACAACTCATGTCTTCCAGTAGATCTATAGGAGATTGTACAATCAGATTTTAGCATCATCCAATCGGTGCCCATAATTTTGTGTCTATGTACCTTAAGGAGGAACTCCATCCATTTCCTTACTCTTGTATGGTGTGGGGAAGGGTTACAATCTCTGTCAGGCTCTCATTGATCACACAAGAAGTGAGAAGAATTGGCCCAGTGGGGACACAAAGAAAAAACTTTCCCTACACAAAATGACAAATGTTTTTGAGCTCCACTGTAAGTTGCCGAAAGTTTTATTCACGGCGGCTCATTAACAACCAGGTACAGCGGCGAGTGGCGGGCAGTCAGATTTGGTTTGGAGGTGTCATATGAAATCTGATTGGTTGATGAAATACTGATAATACTTATTAATTTACATGGCAGAACTAACGATCATTCTTCTGTTTTCTTTTTCATGGCGATTCCAGCAAAGGAGATGAAAAGGTTCCGGGGAACTTCGGAGTGTTGGATCAGGTGGCGGCTCTGCGCTGGGTTCAGGAAAATATCCGGAATTTTGGTGGTGATCCCGGCTCGGTCACCATATTCGGCCAGTCTGCTGGCGCTCTTACTGTTTCTGTTTTGGTAAGTCACATGACAGGGTCAAAGGAAGGGTCAGTGTCATGCCCCGTACACACGATCAGAATTTCCGACAACGGATTTTGTTGTGGGAAAATTTTATAGCAAGCTCTCAAACTTTGTGTGTCGGAAATTCCTATGGAAAATGTGTGATGGAGCCTACACATGGTTGGAATTTCCGATAACAAGGTCCTATCACACATTTTCCAAAAATGTGTAAAGGGCATTAGTCTTTTATACAGCAACTCCACTGCAGTACAGAGATGGCACTGACCGGCATCCCTCCCTGTACTGTGGTATGGTGATGGCACTGACTGGCCTCCCTCCCTGTACTGCGATGTGGCTATGGCACTGACTGACATTCCTTTCTGTACTGCGGTATGGTGATGACACTGACTGGCATTCCTTTCTGTACTGCAGTATGGTGATGGCACTGACTGGCATCCCTCCCTGTACTGTGGTATGGTGATGGCACTGACTGGCATCCCTCCCTGCACTGTGGTATAGTGATGGCACTGACTGGCATCCCTCCCTATACTGTGGTGTGGCTATGGCACTGACTGGCATCCTTGCCTGTACTATGGTATGGTGATGGCACTGACTGGCATCCCTCTCTGTACTGTAGTATAGTGATGGCACTGACTGGCATCCCTCCCTATACTGTGGTGTGGCTATGGCACTGACTGGCATCCTTGCCTGTACTATGGTATGGTGATGGCACTGACTGGCATCCCTCTCTGTACTGTAGTATAGTGATGGCACTGACTGGCATCCCTCCCTGCACTGTGGTATAGTGATGGCACTGACTGGCATCCCTCCCTGCACTGTGGTATAGTGATGGCACTGACTGGCATCCCTCCCTATACTGTGGTGTGGCTATGGCACTGACTGGCATCCTTGCCTGTACTGTGGTATGGTGATGGCACTGACTGGCATCCCTCTCTGTACTGTAGTATAGTGATGGCACTGACTGGCATCCCTCCCTGCACTGTGGTATAGTGATGGCACTGACTGGCATCCCTCCCTATACTGTGGTGTGGCTATGGCACTGACTGGCATCCTTGCCTGTACTGTGGTATGGTGATGGCACTGACTGGCATCCCTCTCTGTACTGTAGTATAGTGATGGCACTGACTGGCATCCCTCCCTGTACTGTGGTGTGGCTATGGCACTGGCTGGCATGCATTAATCCCACATATTGTGCTTGTGTTGGTAGGCAATGTCTCCAATGTCTAAGGGCCTCTTCCACAGAGCCATCGCTGAGAGCGGAGTCCCGTTGCTCCCGGGATTTGCAGCAAACACACCAGAAGATCTCATTCCTTTCAACAATGTGAGTGTTCCCCGAAAACCGTGCCCCAACCCCCCTCACCAGTTTCCCCCTCCATGTACTGATCCATTATAAATTTATTATAGATGAAGGTTAGACATGTGATCCACAATGCACCCAAAACCTAATTTCTTGGTTAGTCGGAAGTAAAGGAGATGTTGAAAATGTAACTGGAAGTTGCTTCTGTACTGATTTAGACCCATGCAGCACACAGCAGGATTGCACCCATGTACTGTAACCTAAGGCTTCTGAAATATAAAGTGGCAGCCAATTGGTGGAGGGATTTTCTGGCAGCGCCGGGTAGAAGGGTACTAATAGTAGAACAATAGTCCTTAACATGGAAATTTAAAGTGGAATCTTATGCCTTCCATTGCAGGTCCTGGCTAACATCTCAGGATGTGACCGCAGTACACTGCTGGACTGTCTGATGGAGATGACTGAAGAAGAGATTACAGAGATGGTACAAGACGCCCCCCCTTACAGAAATGTCACATTGTCCCAAATGCTGGAACATCCCTTAAAGCAGGGATATGCAATTAGCGGACCTCCAGCTGTTGCAAAACTACAAGTCCCATCATGCCTCTGCTCTGGGTGTCATGCCGGTGGCTGTCAAAGTCTTCCTATGCCTCATGGGACTTGTAGTTCTGCAACAGCTGGAGGTCCGCTAATTGCATATCCCTGCCTTAAAGTATGATGAGTGAGGGGAGGGGCTTATTCAGTAACTGTACACAGAGCGCACAATACACTCACCCAGGACAACTGAGCGGAATTCTGTCATCTCATTACAATAAATTATTATCTGATTAGGTCCTGCGTTTGGCCCTGATTTCGGGCGAAGTAGCCAGATCAGGTCTGGTAACAATTTTGCACATTTTCTTGTTAGTGACACTGATACAAAGTTACTAAACAAAATAAAGGAAAAGTAAAAAAAATATTGATTGCAAAAAAAAACAAAAACAAAAAGAAATAAAAAATGAGCAGAAAAATAATATCTAAGAGGAGGAAGGAGTTATTTAGATCTGATTAGAGTTAATGATCAATAGACAGATCAATGGGCACAGCTTTGATCCGCTACAAATAAATAAAATGGTAAATACAATGAAGCAATAGATTGTTACATTGTATTTATTCAACTATGTTTGCAAACTATCTACAAGTCTCGTTTTTTTTTTAACAGCTACCCCTGCTGTAGAATACAAAGCAATTGCTGGCTGGCATTTTGACAGCTGGTAATAGTAACAGGGAAGCAGTGTCAGGAGGATCAAGACATAGGAGATACGTCCTAAACACGTTGTTTTTTACGTTGTACCTCATATATTCCGATTCCTCTGGCGGTTCATACTCTCTGAATATATTGTGCTGCCCTGTGGTGATATTTGGGGCCCCTCTGAAGCCCATCTTTATGTTTTCTATGGGTCCCCCATTCTGAACAATGCACAATTCATTCTTATGTTTCATTGCAGATGATCTTTGTCTTTTGTTTCCATCAAGCCGCTCATAGTGTTACCTCTGTTTGTGGATGGCGTTTTCTTACTACGACCCGTGGAAGACATACTGACCGCCGGGGAGATGAATCCCGTTCCGTTTATGGTCGGACTGAATGAGCATGAGTTTGGATGGATGATCCCGCAGGTGAGCAATGCCCAGCCTGATAATGAGATTATACAAAATTTAATACATACAGAATGCAGATTACAGTAAAACCTTGGTTTGAGAGCGTTTTGCAAGACAAGCAAAATGTTCTAATAAATTTTGCTTTGATATACAGGTGATGTCTTGATATAAGAGTAGTGTCATGTCACAACTGAGTATAAAAAAGAAGAGAGGAGCCTCTAAGTGTAGCAATATGGTTACATTTAATGAAGGTACAACATTTAGCAACTTATTGCTACACTTAGAGGTGCCTCTCTTCTCTTTTATACCCTGTAAAAAAAAATGCTTTGATATACAAGTGCTTTGGATGTTTCTGGAACAAATTATGCTCGCAATCCAAGTTTTTACTGTACTGTACTCCTGGTTTAAAGTGGACCTGTCAATAACTTCACAAAGCTGAGTGTGTCACTTGCCACGTCACCTGCCACACGCTGCGGATTGTCACTTCCACGTCGCCTGCCACATGTCGCGGATTGTCCAATTGCCACGTCACCTGTCACACGTTGCCCATTGTCGCTTGCCACGTCACCTGCAACACATTGCGGATTGTCACTTGCCATGCCACCTGCCACAAGTTACGGATTGTCATTTGCCACAAGTTGCAGATTGTCCACTTGCCACGTCACTCTGCAGACTGCAAGGTGGAGAAGATGGAGGGGGAGGTGGGTGGAGCCAACACTCACTCAGAGAAGGAAGAATGCTGACGCTCTGCCACTGACAGTGGACGCAGGACATTTTAACTAGTCTGTCTAAACTGCAGCATTAACTGTTCCCCCTATTTGGGGCTCCTGTCACGTCAGCTCTGAGACTCACTGACGTCACTCGTCTGAGACTCGAGTCCGACGTGACTCACTGATTTCACTCATTGCTAGACGCCAGGCGGCCCAGGCGCTAGCAACGAGTGCAGGGAAGAGGCTCCACCCACCTCCTCCGGCTCCTGGTCAGTGCGGCGCAGCGGCTTAATAACATTAGACGAGTCTCTCTCTCTCAGCGCCGATGATCAGCTGATGTGAGAGAGAGAGACTGGGGCAGAGGCAAGTGACAACATGACATGTCAGTGTGGTATTTTCGGGGGGGGGGCAATTGCCCTGTTGCCTTGCCCCCCCCCTCGGGTCCTCCCCTGCGCCCTCTATGGACGGGCCGCCACCATGTGTACTTATGTGTCACACTTGCCAGTAACACAGGTGGTCAGACACTGTAGCTGGCTTTTATGTTCTTCACCTATAGCAGCCCCCTTTCTCATAAGGCAAGCAGGCATACCGGTACTCGGTTGCTCCCAGGTCTTATACACAATGTTAAAGTGCCTGGATACCAGCCGGGGCACATGCAAACGAAGCAAACAGGTACTTGTGATGGGTAGACAAGCAGAGGTGTATGACAGTCCAGGTGCAAGCCTGGCAAGGTTTTAGAATATTCAGGGGCCAATCCATAGTCAAAAGGCAGGCAGAGTACAGAGAATAGTCAATATCCGTTTCAAAGTCAGAAACAGGGGAATCCAATCAACGGGCAATGGAATAGGGCAGACCAACACGTAGCTTGAGCACATATTACACACGCTATTATATGCATGAGATTGCAGGCTTGGCTGGCTTATAGGTTCAGTCTCCACCCACAGACTGTCTACATTGCAGGTGGACAGACAGACAAGGAGATGGCTACAGATAAAACCAGGATGCTGGAATGAGAAGCAGGAGTGTTACACACTTCTGAAATTATGGGAGCCTGTCCATGGGTGGAATTACCTTAAATATCTCCTGACCACCAATCTATCTCTAAACCTTGAAGCAGATAAAAAAAAAAAAAAAAACATTCCTCATGTGTTGTAATTTTCTTGAATCTTGGTGTGCTTTGTGTATTTCCTTCATCTGTGCAGTTATCCAATGTGAGACTTCCTCTAATAAAGACCAGTTACAGCTGCTCATTCTCCTTGTGCAGAGTGACTGGTCTTGTCTCCGCCCCCTCCTGTAGTTTTCCTGTAGTGGGTGGGGCCTGCTGGATCCCTCCCACAGCTCTGCTCTCTACACATGTACAGTACAGCGATGATGTAACTGTTAAAAGGTTAAGAGGTTACATCTGGTATTGTAAAGGAATTTGTTGCCCACAAGGTGGATTTATATCCTTTGTGGATATTGTGGAAGATGTTTAAGTAAAAGTTTTGGTGCCTGGAGTTTATCTATAACACTGTAACCCTTAACCTTACACTAACAACCACTAGATGTCACCTTACCAGACACTGGAATTCCCATCATTGGCTGATCCCCATTCCGAGTAAAATCTCTGGACTCAGAGTTAGTGATCCAATATTAGTTGGCCATGTGATGCACACATAAGTATTGATAAATAATGGTGGTCATCTTTAATAATCATCATCCAATCTTTTCTTTTTTATTATTGGTCTGCGGACTAGTCCATGAATCTGCCGGGATTAACTGACGGAATGGACAGAGAAACAGCAGAACGGAACGTCCGCAGCTTCCCGCAATTGGTGAGAGTCTCTGTGTTCATTTTATAAACCTTCAGGAATTGTTAACTTCCAAATATAGAACAAACTTCAATTGTCTGATATTAATGTAGAAATTCTGCCCGCCTTGTATACAGAACCTCAGATATCCGACACTGAACTGATATTTTCTGTACAGAGAACACTGAGCCCATCACATCCGTCTCTACACCAGAGGAGCTTACAATCTAAGGTCCCCACACAGTCACACACTATTATTATTATTATTATTATTATTATTATTATTATTATTATTATTATACAGTTCTATACATAGCTCTAACATATTTCATAGTGCAGTACAGAAAACACTAAACCAGTCACATCAGTCTCTGCATCAGAGGAGCTTACATTCTAATGTCCCCCCACAGTCACACGCTATTATTATTATTATTATATTTTTTTATAGCTCTGACATATACCATAGTGCTGTACAGAGAACAGTGATCCAAATACATCAGTCTTGACACCAGAAGAGATTAAACTATAATGCTCCCCCCAAAGTCGTACACTATTATTATTATTATTAATAATATACAGTTTTATAGCTCTGACGTATTCTATAGTGCAGTAAAGAGAACGCTGAGCCAGTCACATCAGACTCAGCAACAGAGGAGCTTACACTCTAATTTCCCCCCACAGTCACACACTATTATTATTTTTAGCTCTGACATATATTGCAATGTTATACGGTGATCCAATATATAACGTCGTTTTCTGGTTGTTAGTCCCTCTCTTCTCCATCTTTGCAGAGTTTTGTGTCCGGTTTCCTTCCTCTGGTGATGGAGGAATATTTTGGGGATGTAGATGACCCCCTTCAGATCCGGGAGCGGTTCCTGGAGCTGTGCTGTGATTTGGTTTTTGTTATCCCAGCCCTGAAGTTCGCTCGGTATCTCAGAGGTGGGTGTAGTAGAAGATGGGGGTCCTATGGTTGATGTATGATCTTATCACACTTACTTTCCCCTGCCATGAAATGCCTACGCTTGCTCACACGGTGCTACACAGCAGATTTGTACTTGAACACTTTCAGGAAGGGTAGGCCTCATTAAGTTCCAAAATTCATGTTTGTGCCAAATGACATTTAAAAAAAGTTTTTTTTTTTTGCCTATTCATACTTACCTAGGTGGATGCTGCATCTGTCCCCCGTTGTCTCTGCACTGACAACTGAGCGATCAAACACCACCAATGGCTCAGTTCTCTCCCCTCCCCGAGCGGAGAGATGCTGCCTGTCAGTTAGCAGCTCTCCTGCACTGCTCCTCCACACTCATTGGAATGCTGAGCTGTGGAGGGGTGGGGAGCGGCCATCTTGCCGGCTCGCTGAGAGGCTGAGACGGCTATCAGTCCAGGCACCTGGTGGATCCCGACTTCCATTGGAGAGGAGAAGCCCAGCCAAATGAGCTCAGGTTGGACTTCTCCTTTTAATATATGAATATGCGCCATAAAATGAGTTGTACTGTAGATTATAGATCAGTTCTGCACAGCAGGCAACATTTCTAGAATGTATTTAATGGATCATAAGATTCCAATGCCAGATGGAATGGCATTATGTGTAATGGCTAGTTGATTATCTTGAAATAGTGGTTTGCTCTGCAGTTTATGAAGATTCTGAGTTTCTCCCTGTCATCTGAACAATGTTTATAAACAATGTTACTTTGTATCTCTGTCGACCCCCCCCCCCCCCCCATCTCATCAATGTATCTAAACTATGTAACTTTGTATCTCTCTATCTCCTAACTCAGGGGTCTCTAAACTGTGGCCCCAGGGCCAGATGCGGCCTTTTGCTTGCCTCTATCTGGCCCTTGGGGCACCATTTATCCCATGGATACGAGACACTATTCTGCCCTCTCTGACACCAAAAATGAGGCATAATTCCTGTCACTGACATCAACAGTGGGGTGCCATTTCTCCCACTGACACCAACAATGGGGCACTATTCCTCCCCATAATACCAAAGATGGGGCAGGTTTACTCCCACTGATCCCAGAAAAATGTTCTATTCCTGCTGGAAACAGTCCAGTTCCCCTAAAGTCTGAAGGACAGTAAACTGGCCCATGGTTTAGAGAGTTTGGAGACCCCTGTCCTAACTGATCAATGTTTATATACAATGTTACTTTGTATCTCTCTATCTCCCGTCTGATGAATGTTTATAAACAATGTTACTATGTGTTATCTCTCTGTGTATGTCGTGTCCACACCTTGTTATCCATATCTGTGGTCACCGTTCTCAGACTGGTCCATAAGTGTGCAACCTATTGCATTAGGGTGTGCACTCCAAAACTCAAACACGCATGGTACCGATCACTAGACAGGTTCGTTTTCATGTCATTCGTTTTTTGTTTTGTTTTTTTCATTTTTTGGGTCATTCGTCATGATCGCAATTCATAAATTCGAAAAAAAATCAGAAATTCCAAAAAAAAAAATTGAAAAATAAATAAATCGGAAATTCTGAAAAATTTGAAAAAAATTGGAAATTCTAAAATCTGAAACTAACTAATAATAACTTAAAGAGGAGGTCCAGTCAAAAAAAAAAAAAATTAAAAGTCAGCAGCTACAAATACTGCAGCTGCTGACTTTTACCTGTCCCAGGGTCCAGCGATGCCGGGGATCGAAGCCCCGCTCGTTTCCCCTCCGTTCAGCGGCGCCGGCATTGCAACTGTGGGCCCCGGGCTGTGGCTTCACAACCTGGCACCCACTGCGCATGCGCGAGCGGCGCCGCGCGCCGTGATTGGCCGCTCAGTCACCTGGGACCTGTAATGGGTCCCAGATGATTGACAGGAGGGAGGGAGCAGAGCTGAGCCCTTCCTGGGCTGAGGGGGAAGTGATGTCACCAGCCCAGGCACTGGAAGAGGCAGACTACGAGGGACCCCCTAGCAACAGGCATTTAGAGGTAAGTAAAAAAAAAAATATCCAAATTTTTTTTAGTTTTTGTTTTTTTTTAGGATTTTTAATGTAGTTTTTTTTTGGGTGGAACTCCACTTTAACTATTATAGGTATTGAATCTTCCTTTCAAATTTGGCTGTTAGTGAATGTAACGAATACGAATTTATCTGAAGTTACGAATTATCCGAAATAATGAATGGACAAAAACAAATGGAACTGAACAAATTAATAATAATAATAAAATGTTTTTATTATTATTGTAATTTATTATTTGTTACATTCCATTCGTTTAGATACGGCTTTCGTTATTTCAGATAATTCGTAACCTCAGATAAATTCATATTCGTTATGTTCACTAACAGCCAAATTTGAAAGGAAATTCTAATACTTAAAATAGTTAAGTTATTATTAGTTGTTATTTCAGATTTTCGAATTTCCAGGTTTCTGAATTTTTCTGATAGTGTTTTTTTTTTTTTTTTTAATTTCTGGGGTTTTTTTTTGTTTTATGCTTATGAATTTGAGATTTTTCTCAAATTTACAAATTTTCGAATCTACGAATATTCGGAAAAGTTTCCTCCCACACTCTAAAGACATGCTGGTAGGTTAATCGGATCCTGTCTAAATTGGCCCTAATATGTATGTGAGTTAGGGACCTTAGATTGTAAGCTCCTTGAGGGTAGGGACTGATGTGAATGTGCAATGTATATGTAAAGCTCTGCATAAATTGACGGCGCTATATAAGTACCTAAAATAAATAAATAAACGTTCGTTAAACGGGTTTTCGTTTATTCGGATTTTCCAAATTAACAAATTCAGAACAAAACGAATTGCACGTGTCCACCGATCACTCACTGTGTTCTTTCCGAAAGGGAAGGGGTCAGTAAATTACATATTTACAGGCCTCTTCCCCCCCCCCCCCCCACTCATTCTAAAACATCCCCCTGTGTGTGCCCGCAGCAGCAGCAGCTGATGTGAGAGAAGAGGAAGGAAGCTGGCAGCGCTGCGGGAGTTAGCCAGGGCAGTAGGGGAAATCTGTGCTGCACGGGTTGATTAGGGTGTGCCCAGGCACACTTGGCACACCCTGTGCGCACGCCTATGGACTGGTCTGTATAAGATAGTGAATCCACAATAATTATCTAGATGTGAAGGAGAAGCTTCTCTCCTCAGTAACATAATTCTGGTTCAGAATCCCGACTCTCTGACCCAGTGGAAGTGATCTCAGCGTTTACATGGAAGTCGCATGTTCAGGTTCACTTCACCGCATTCCATTGGCTATGTTGAGGATCTCTGTATTGTTGCGATCGCATGGTCCGGTATTTCCTCTCACTGATCGTTTGCATTATATCTCAGATGCCAGACTTCCTGTGTTCTTCTATGAGTTCCAGCATCGTCCTTCCTTATTTCATGACACCAAACCAGATTTTGTGGGAGCGGACCATGGGGACGAGCTCCTCTATGTGGTCGGGGGACCCTTTTTAGCTGATGGACAAATCTTCAGCAGTGAGTTACTTTCTTTTCATTTCTTTTGTGAACTTGTAGTTCTGTTTTCATATTGTCTTCTGCAGACCTGATAGTGGCAGCCAGTATAACACAGCAATAGAGTCACGTTTTATCTCCATTAGATCTAGAGGGATGGGGGCGGTGATCTCTTTTTTACAGCATTAAAAACATTGCGTGGTCATAGAACCGCCCACTCAGCACTCATTTTGAAAGATGTCAGACATACAAGGTCTCAAATGTGGCCTCTGATGTCCCCAAAGGGCCACATATATATAATATTTGTTATATCTAATACTATCAGATCCCCCCCCCCCCATTATATCAGAGTCTCCTTTACATTGGGCCAAAATCAGAGTTCCCCCCTGCATTAAGGCCCCCACCAGAGTTCCCCCTTTACTTCAGCATCCACATCAGATACACTTCTTACAAGAGTGTCCACATCAGAGCTTCCCATATATCATAGTCTCCTTTTAAACCAGCATCCCCATCAGAGTCTCTCCCTAGATCAGTGTTCACATCAGAGTCTCCCCTTCATTAATCTCCCCTTCAGAGTCCCACCTTACATCAGAGTCTCTCTTACATCTGTGTCCCCATCAGAGTCCCCCTTTCAGCAGAGTCTCCTGTACATCAATGTCCACATGAGAGCCCCCCTTTTACTTCAGTGTCCACTTCAGGTTCCCTTCTTACATCAGGGTCCACATCAGAGACCCCCCCCCATATATCAGGTTCTCTCTTACATTAGGGCCTCCCTTACAGCAGAGTTCCCTTTTACATTAGAGTCTCCCTTAAATCAGTGTCCACATCAGACCCCCCCCCACATCAGGGTCACCTCCTAAGTCAACGTCAACCCCCTCCCCCCCCCCCCCCGGAAGATACAACACTGACCCTAACTGATGAAATCTTGCAGTAGGCTGGATGTGGCCCACGGGCCATAGTTTGGAGACCCCTGTACTAGAGAAGTAGACCGAGACAGAGACTTCCACCAGAGAAGTTGAAGACTGAAGGTGTTCTGTAGGAGACAATGAGAGACTGCTACAGATCATTGCTATTAGAGAATACTCAATATTCCCACTACTGACTTCAATGGTTCAAGGACCACACTGAAAACACCAAAAGCCCACAAGTGGCTGTCAGGTTTGGCACAGGGATTTATATCCTTCATTTCTAATTGAATCCTGTAATTTCACTCTCCAGGCAACTTCACAGAGGAAGAGAAGCTCCTGAGTAGAATCATGATGAAATATTGGGCCAACTTTGCCCGTAGCGGGTAAGGATTCTATATAATACCATTTTATGTTTTTCATATGTGTGTAGCCATTTAATATCCAACCTTATACAATGCATCCAGAAAGTATTCACAGCACTTCACTTTTTCCACATTTTGTTATGTTACAACCTTATTCCTAAATAGATTAAATTCGTTATTTTCCTCAAAATTCTACAAACCATACCCCATAATGACAACATGAAAGAAGTTTGTTTGAAATGTTTGCAAATTTATTAAAAATAAAAAATCACATGTACATAAGTATTTACAGCCTTTGCCATGACACCCAACACTGAGCTCAGGTCCATCCTGTTTCCACTGATCATCCTTGAGATGTTTCTACAACCTGATTGGAGTCCACCTGTGGTAAATTCAGTTGATTGCACATGATTTGGAAAGGCACACACCTGTCTATATAAGGTCCCACAGTTAGCAGTGCATGTCAGAGCAAAAAACCAAGCCATGATGTCCAAGGAATTGTCTGCAGACCTCTGAGACAGGATTGTATGGAGGCACAGATCTGGGGAAGGGTACAGAAAATTGTCTGCAGCATTGAAGGTCCCAATGAGCACAGTGGCCTCCATCATCTGTAAATGGAAGAAGTTTAGAACCACCAGGACTCTTCCTAGAGCAGGCCACCTGGCCAAACCAGGTGATCGGGGGGAGAAGGGCCTTAGACAGGGAGGTGACCAAGAACCTGATGGTCACTCTGAAAGAGCTCCAGTGTTTCTCTGTGGAGAGAGGAGAACCTTCCAGAAAAACAACCATCTCTGCAGCACTCCAATCAGGCCTGTATGGTAGAGTGGCCATACGGAAGTCACTCCTCAGTAAAAGGCACATGACAGCCCATCTGGAGTTTGCCAAAAGGCACCTGAAGGACTCTCTGACCATGAGAAACAAAATTCTCTGGTCTGATGAAACAAAGATTGAGCTGTTTGGCCTGAATTGCGAGCGTCATGTCTGGAGGAAACCAGGCACTGCTCGTCACCTGGCCAATACCATCCCTACAGTGAAGCATGGTGGTGGCAGCATCATGCTATGGGGATGTTTTTCAAGTGCAGAAAATGGGAGACTAGTCGGGATTGAGGGAAAGATGAATGCAGCAATATACAGAGACATCCTTGATGAAAACCTGCTCTGGACCTCAGACTTGGGCGAAGGTTCATCTTCCAACAGGACAATGATCCTAAGCACACAGCCAAGACAACAAAGGAGTGGCTACGAGACAACATTGTGAATGTCCTTGAGTGGCCCAGCCAGAGCCCAGAATTGAACCCGATTGAACATCTCCGGAGAGATCTGAAAATGGCTGTGCACTGACACTCCCCATCCAACCTGATGGAGCTTGAGAGGTTCTGCAAAGAAGAATGGGAGAAACTGACCAAAAATAGGTGTGCCAAGCTTGTAGCATCATATTTAAAAAGACTTGAGGCTGTAATTGGTGCCAAAGGTGCTTCAACAAAGTATTGAGCAAAAGCTGTGAATACTTATGTACATGGGAGTGTTTTTTTTTTTTTTTTTTTTTTAAACTTGCAACGATTTCAAACAAACTTCTTTCACGTTGTTATCATGGGGTATTGTTTGTAGAATTTTGAGGAAAATAATTAATTTAATCCATTTCAGAATAAGGCTGTAACATAACAAAATGTGGAAAAAGTGAAGCGCCGTGAATACTTTCCGGATGCACTGTATTTAGTCTAAATATAAATATTTGTATAAATCTCTGTATGGGCAATTTTGGGCCCTATACCAGTTGGATGCTCAGTCATGTTGTCCTGTCGCTTGGCCAGTAGAGGGCACCATTGAAGAGAAGTCAATAAGTGTCATTGACTGGCGCTCATTATAAAGAATTTGCTGACTTTGCTAAGGTATGGGGCCCTCATTAAGTCAAATGATTTCCATGTGTTTCCAGGTGGGGGCCACCTTAAAGTAGAACTCCAGTCAAAACCTTTACTTCCAGTTTCAATTAGGGTATGAAAGAGTTGGAACCCCCACAACCACTGGGCCAGGTTTGTGGCAAAGGAGCCCTAATCATGACAAGTTACTTTGCTAGAGGGGCTCTCCCTAGCAAGGGGCCCCCCATGTTGGGCGCAATTGGCCTGATATGGTTCAAGAGGGGGGCACACACTCGTCACCCCCCCTCCCCCTTTCCCAACCAGCTAGGTTGCATGCTTGCATAAGGGACAGATATGGATTTGGGGGGGGGGGGGACTTTGTCTTTTTTTATATTTTATTTCTTTCTTGTCCTTTTTGTAAATTTCTGTGCTTTGTATATTGAACCTTTCATCCATCATCAATATTCCCCCATCCAGGGACCCGAACGGGCCGGGATTGGTGAAATGGCCGCAGTACGAGGATGATGAAGGTTACCTGGAAATTGGCATGAAGCAGAGATCAGCTGTGAGGTTGAGGGGGAGACGGCACCGATTCTGGACAGAGATCCTCCCAGAAAAAATGCAAAAGTCTGAGCGGGAGCACACTGAGCTGTAACTGGAATTCAGGACTGAACAATCAGAGCTCACCAACTAAGGTACCACAAATCCCAGCATTCCTTGCAAATCAGGTAGAATCAGGCTGGAATTTTTTTAACATTAACTTGATTGGCAACTGACACACCCAATGACTCCTGTTCCTTCTGTATTGAAATGCATTATAATTGTACTGTCCCCCCTTTATATTGTAAAGGGTTGTGTAAACTGTTGGTGCAATATAAATCCTATATGATAATAATCACATTACAGGTGCCCCCTGGAGCCCATCCATGGGCCAGTAGTGGTGCATAGAGGCAGAAGGGGGCGGGGGCCTCCAATGAGCCAGAATTAGATTAAGGAGGTTAGTTGCACATGAGATTCAATTTAAACTCTTATATTGCAGAATTGCTATCAGTAATTGCAATTTTATGTAATAATTGCAATATTATTAAAAAAATGATGTTTCCATTTCAGTCTGCTGCCAGGTAATATTTAAAACATTCATATTTTCCTTGTAACCATGGCAACAGTACACCATCACTGCCTACTCAATGCTCATGGGCTGTCTTATAACTTGGCACAGAGCTCAAAGCCACATCACAGACATTATAGCACCAGTAAGAAAACCCCACTGGTACAACAAACATTAGAGATATATCCAAAAGTAATCCATAGATGCAGAATATGGCAGTGACCTAATTTAGATGAATAAAAACCTGTTTAGTGTCACCAAAGTGGCAGAGAAGAAAGGAAAGAAAAATAAGAAAGAGAGGGGAAAGAAAAAAGCACACTATGCCACGCTATGCAACCCATAGATTCAGAACATAAACAAAGAAAACTCATTGGAGTACCGAAAATATACCCACACGGCCCCCATGATCCTATATGCTTCCATTTTATCATCATCCCATGCGGTCATTCGTTCCATATTACTGATATTTTCCAGCTCACATGCCCACTCAGCCAGGAAGGGAGAGTAGGTGCTACGCCAGTGCCTTGCTATCACTGACCTAGCTGCCATAAGAAAATGTCTGATTAAGCTTTTTTTTGATCTGTTTATAAGAGTCGGGTATAAGGGACAGTATAGTGATTTGGGGTGTGTTATGGTAGGAATCCCCTACTAATTTTCTATAAAGCTGCAGGATCTTGTCCCAGAAAGGAATTATTCATGGACATGTGCTCACAGATATGGGATAGAGTACCTGGGGCCTGCATACGCCACCAAGTATCTGGCACAGCCAGGTTTACCCTATGTAAGATGAGGTCAACGATACCATCTAGACCAGTGCTTCTCAACTTCAAGTAAAATAGCTCTTATCAATTCCATGTCATTGATATTGATTTAAAGCAGCTGTGCAAAGTAAAGGAAAACCTGAAAGCATGGACCGTCGGGGGTACTTGAGGATTGAGGTTGAGAACCACTGATCTAGACCAAGGGTCTTCAAACTATGGCCCTCCAGTTGTTCAAGAACTACAATTCCCATCATGCCTAGCCATGTCTGTGAATGTCAGAGTTTTACAATGCCTCATGGGATGTGTAGTTCTGCAACAGCTGGAGGGCCATAGTTTGAGGATCCCTGATCTAGACAGTATCTTGTAGTACGTCCCTGGGCAATTGAAGATATAGAATTCTTGTAGGAAAGAGCGATTATCTTGTCCCAGTCTGCATCCTCAAGAGATATATTCAACTCTCTCTCCCGACTGGTTTTAAATGGTGGAGAGTGTGAGAAAGATTCTTTCAGTAAAATTTGGTATTCCAGGGAGCAGTGGTGTTGGGAGGGGGGGAGGGCTGAGGGGGGTTGGAACCCCGAGTGGGTCCCCAAAAAGCCTCGGGCATGTACAATTCTGTTAGTAGCCCCGAGCCCGAGTGCCACCGCCAAGCGCGGACCGATTTGACCCTGAGCACGGCTGAGTGACATAGCAGGTCCCACCTTCTGGAGCCTGCAGCGCCTATGATGGAAGTCCCACTGGTCCAATGCCGGGGCCGCGGGACATGTGACGTCCATCATAGGCGCTGCAGGCTCCAGAAGGTGGGAATTACAATGCGACCACCGCGCCGCATCACTGTGAGAAGATCCCCACTCGGCGCCCAGGCGGGCGGCTCTCCTCTCCTGTCCTGTGTCATGGCTCTGGCTCTGGCTGACTGGAGTGCCTGCTGTCTACTACTCTACTGTGATGGGCGCGCCGCACACTACAGCTGAACTGCAGGAGGAGGTCACGTCACCTGAAGTCTGGTGAGGTAGGTCAGTGGGTGTAGTGTAGGTCAGTGTGTGTCAGGTAGGTAACATTCCCCCCCCCCCCCCCCGGTGCTGGGCTCAGACTTTGGGCTGAACCCCCTGGTGTATGGTCTGGTCAGTGAGTCCGTAGGGTGTAAGGACTTCATGTAATGTTGCATCTGAATATCTTCAATCCAGACACAAGGGGTTGAGGTAGTCAGTAAGTATCCTATCTAGAGGGAGTAGCTTGCCCCTAAAAAAGGTGTGGCTCATCCTAGGATTATTGTCTCGCACCCACTTGAAGAAGCATGATCTGTGGGGAGTTGGTGGAAAAGAAGAGCACCCAAACAAAGGAGGCATGGGACTTGGCCTTGAGGAAAGCAAGCTCATGGTAAGGGCTAGAACGTTCAGGTTAATTCTGGGTCATTTGTGGCTCCATACACAGCTCTCAAAAATTCCACTCGCCTGCTCACATTTTACGAGTGGAATTTAGCGGAGGGCGAGTGAGGAGCAGGGGCGGACCAGGCTCACAGTTTCCTAGCTGATCGCTTCTGGCAGAAGTGGTGCCGCTCTGATGTCCTGTAAAAAAGCCCAAAGCGATCAGAAGGATCGTGCATCCGGAGGACACAGAGCGGGGATCTCCCGCTGAGACGCGGCTTGTATATAAATAGCCGGCTGATGTCAAAGTCCTGCCCCTGGACCGGCATTGGACCAGTATACTGTCTATTAGATTTCAGGAGGCGGGACTTCGTTTGACAGCGTAGCTATTCATATACAAGCCACATCTCAACAGGAGATCCCGCTCTGTGTCATCCGGCTGACCCGATCCTCATGATTCCTCCCTGGTGCATTGCTGGGCACGGATGACTGATGAGGCTGCACTTTTGGGCAATAATAGGCTGCACTTTTGGGCAATGATAGGCTGCACTTTGGGCAATGATAGGCTGCACTTTGGGCAATGATAGGCTGCACTTTGGGCAATGATAGGCTGCACTTTTGGGCAATGATAGGCTGCACTTTTGGGCAATGATAGGCTGCACTTTTGGGCAATGATAGGCTGCACTTTTGGGCAATGATAGGCTGCACTTTTGGGCAATGATAGGCTGCACTTTTGGGCAATGATAGGCTGCATGATAGGCTGCACTGATGGGCAATGATATGCTGCACTGGTGGGCAATAGTATGCTGCACTAATGGGCACTGGTATGCTGCACTGGTGGGAAATGATATGCTGCACTGATACGCTGCACTGATGGGCTACTCTGGTGGGCACTGATATGCTGCACTGATGGGCACTGATAAGCTTTATGTTAATATTTATTTTTGGAACTTAATTCTGCATAAAACATTTAACAGTGTAATTTCATGAGATAATTTAGGGGCAGACTTAGGGATGGGGCAGGATAGGGGTTGGGTGGGGCAACTGATGGCGAGTAACTCTGAAGCCCCATAAACACTATCAGATTTTCTGTTGATTTTTTGTCTTCAGATTTACCAAAACCATGTAGTGCAAGGGCCTGCCTGATTGCATACAAATTGAAACTCCTAAGGTTTTACCTCACATTATATGGTTTTGGTAAATCTGAAGGAAAAAATCAGCAGAAAATCTGATAGTGTGTATGGGGCTTTAAGGCCTAGCTAGTGGCTCAGGACTTGTAATTTTGAGCCCTGCCATACATACTTGCATAGGGCTTAGTAACGATGTAAAAAAAAATCCTGCTGGAGGGGGGACTGGGATTGCTTGAAAAGCATACAAGAATTTTGGTAGTATGTCCACTTTTATAATGTTCATCTGCCCAAACCAGGAGATATATAATTTCTCATAGGTTGTAAGGCAGGTGAGTACTGTATGAAGAAGTGACTTTTAATTGATTGACACCAAATTTGCTAGGGAGGTTGGAATTAGGATCCCTAAATATTTAATAGCCGTCTTTAACCATTTCAAGGAAAAATTTGATTGCAGTTGCAGGAGGGTGTGAGGAGACAATAAGATATTTAGAGCTTCAGATTTGTTGTAATTTACCTTGAAATTCCTTAATTGTCCACATTCTTCAAATTCTCTCATAATGGAAGGGAGTGAAATATGAGGGTTTGTAATGTATAAGAGTAGGTCATCCGCATAAAGGGATCATTTATACTGGCGCTGACTGAATTTGATGCCCTGAACGTCAGCATTTTGAAGTATGGCTACAGCCAATTGTTCCATAGTAAGAATATATAACGAGGGGGATAAAAGGCACCCCTGACGCCATTATGGATCCAGAGGGGTTCTGAAAGAACACCATTGACTTGCAGATCAGCAGCTATAGTATAGATTAATTTAGATGCTATTTGTCTCCGCAGGTGGAGGGATGCAATGTTTTCTTTTTATATTCATGTGGAAGCAGAAACTCCTAAATTTATTTTGAAAAATGTCAGCAAGTGCATTAAATGGTAGCAAGATCTCAGCACCCGTGTTCTCAGCTCCTCCCACTTCATGTGGACCTTAGGAAGGGCTCCCCCTGCTGGAGTTTGTGGAAGGGCGATTCAGCCAATCAACTCCACTGATAACTGCAACCTCCATTTATGTGTCCAACTCCTACTAATGTTTGTTTCCATCAATATTGGGATGCTTTGATGTCAGAGCATGAACTCCTATAAATCATAGATAATGTTCTGTTGATTGAAGTCATCCTACGACGAGGTGAAGATGAGATCAATATTAGAAAAGCTCCTCAACTTATACTTCTTCTTCTGGATCGACAGTACAAAAAATAAGAACTCATCCACTTTTCTAATGCTGATGAAAATGTTAATGTTTTTTTAAAAGCTGCATTGCAATTTCAGATAATAATACAAATAATAACAATTATCACCATAATAAATATGAAATCATTTTTAGATAAAGAAGTTTTAATGTTTAATGTCAGAGCAATATAAATGTATAGTAAAAATAGAGTGTGACTGTGGGGGGACATTAGAGTGTAAGCTCCTCTGGTACAGAGACTGATATGACTGGCTCAGTGTTCTCTGTACAATGCTGTGGTATATGTCAGAGCTATATGCAAATGCAGTTCTGTATAAACTATAAAGAGATGACAGAACCTGAAGAAATGTTTTAGAAGATATTTACTGAAAATGTCCATCAGTGCCATTACAGAGTTTGTGTCTCAGTGAAATCATTTATCAGTGAATTGAGAAATAGCCAACAAGTGGATGGGGGTGACATTTGGTCTGACTTAAAGCAGTATTAAACCCAAAAGCAAACATTTATTATATTGCAGCTTACCAATTCTTAGATGTGATGGCTGCATTTGTTTTCTTTTTAAGGCTTTATTTCATTTATTTTCACCTGGTGATCTAGCCAATAAGTCTGATGTTTTTCAACAGAACAAGTTCTCCTGCAGATGTACCAGAGGGTTGAGACAAACCATTTACCACTGACAGAAGCGCTTCAATTGTATTTATTTATGTAAAACCTTTATCCCAATGCAATGTAAGCTGGAGTTTGTTAGTGTATCTAAATCTGCTAGAGCATCTAACACCCCCCCCTCCCCCCCCAGACTGACAATGCTGCTGTCCAAATGCGTATCTGTTGCCCCTTCATCCAGAATGGTGTTACAGGAGGTGAGTTACTGGCCAGATCACCAGGGGAAAACGCCTAAGAAAAAGAAAGCGAATGCAGCCATCGCATCTAATGATTGGGATTGGTAAACTGCAATATATATTACTGTTATGTTTGGGTTTAATAACACTTTAACTATTGTGGAAACCTCAGGAAAGTGGTAACAATAGACAAAGAGAGCAAAGAAGGTATGGAAGGGGGAACATTCAGAGAAGGATGGTAAGGTTGAGGTAAAGAGAGAATAAAGTAGACAGAGAAGAAGGGAAAATACTAAGAGATGAAATTAAAAAAGAGGACAATCACTGCATGTAATTCAATGTTTGTGGATGTGGGTTTCCTTCACCTTGTTCAGAATTTGGGGCCTCTGAAGAGACAGAGAGAGACATGGAGGGAATGTGATGGAGATAGAGATAGAGGGAAGGAAATGGAGGGAAGGAGAAGGAGATGAAGGGAAGAAGAAGTAAAGAAGAAAAAGGAAATGAAGAGATGGAGAGGAGCTAAAGAGGCAAAGGCAAGGGATAGCAATAACATTTTTATGAAAACAAGTAAAAAAAATACATTTTAACAAAAATAAATAAAATTAGTAAAAAAAAACAACAAAGTTAAAAGCTTTCCTATGCATGCAACTGTGCACATGAGAGCAATAATTCTAGGGCCACAATTAACGATCACCTCTAAACTGATGATCTGTAAAGGCTTTTAAATCGTTGTCTGTGAAGAATTTTATGCACTGTAGTTTGTTGCCATTTCTCGGGTACACACAATTTTAAATTTGTCATGTTTGGTATCTATTAACTCAACACAACATCATCTTTTATATTCTACCAAAAAATCTGGTATTTGTGTTTGTGTGTATTAATATTCATTTTAGTGTATTTTTTTTCCAGAAAATTTGCATTTGATAAATGACTGTGCAAATATCATGTAACATAAAAAATTTCAAAAGCCACCATTTTATTCTCCAGGGACTCTGCTCTGAGAAAATGTATCATGTTTGGATGTTCTAAGTAATTTTCCAGCAAAAAATGCAAATTTTAACAGGTGTAAGAAAATTTTAAAAAACTGCCCCGGGCAGTAGCTGCTTAAAAGATATTTTCTGATGATCTCAGTCCTCAAAAGAATATCTAAGGCAGGCCATACACGATTCATTTTTTTTTTGGTCAACCAGCAGCTTCACCCATCTATGGTCGGCACTAAACTCACGTTGTTGATCGTACAAACCAACATTGAGTCTGTACAGGAGTCTTCTTACCCATGCCCTGCGAAGTTGGCCCGGTATCTCATGATGGTTCTGGAGAGGACCTTCTCTTCATCAGTCGAATTACCTTGATGGGAAAAACAACACGGCAATCTTCATCACTGGAAAAGCTTTAGGAGAAGAGATCTAGATTCATACAAATATCCATTAATGTCAGGTTGTCTTTATAATAATGTTTGCAGCAAATGTGGCCGCCGTGATCATTGAATCTTCCAACATTCATAAAATATTCAGCTGTATGGCAAAGATTGATCCTTCACCAGAGAGTGTTTGGTGAAAGTCACATCCACTGCTTTATAATTGGACCCAATTAAATTGATACAGAAAATAACAAAAATTCTCCTAGAGTCTCTCCATATCTTCCAATATCTAGGCAGGGGTACTATGATCCCTCCAGAGCTTTCCTAGCTCTGTGGAGCAAAGTTATTAACCAATTCAGTCTCCAGTTTTGTTTTAAAACAGCATCTGGACTGAGCTGCTCCCACGTCCCCTGCTGACATCCAGTCCTGGAACCGCCTGCTGTCACTAGGAATGAGCCTAATTGCCCTGAGTTCAGTTCCAGCAGGGTCTTTAACCACCTCAATACAGGGCATTTTTACCCCCTTTCTGCCCAGGCCATTTTTCAGCTTTCAGCGCCGTTGCACTTTGAATGACAATTGCGCGGCCATGTTACACTGCACCCCACAAATAGAGCTTTCTTTTGGTGGTAATTTGATCACCTCTGCGGTTTTTATTTATTGCACTATAAACAAAAGAAGAGGGACAGTTTAAAAAAACACAATATTTTTTACTTTTTGCTATATTAAATATCCAATTTTTTTTTTTTTTGAAAAATCTATTTTTTTCCTCAGTTTAGGCCGATATGTATTCTTCTACATATTTTTGGTAAATGTCACTTTTTTTTGTTGTTAAGCTTATCTTACAGTAAGAATGTAAAAAATGTGTAGCGTCCCCCCCCCAAAAAAAAAAATACACACTAGACTCCTTGAGTCTGGTGTAGGGGTCCCCATGCCAAAAAATATAAAAAATAGAAATATCTGCATAATATACACCTAAAAATCCACACCAGAGCTTTAAGCCCTGTAGACATGGGCCAAATTTCGGGAGACATCGACCGGTTCAATAAAAACCTGCCGACATTCGGCCTGTGTGTAAAGCACCCCGTCCCATAGAAGCCGGCCGTTTGGAAAACCAGCAGCTGACCGGCTCCCGATCGGCGCTCTCAGCCAATGGCGGAGATCGCTGATCAGAGTGTTCTGGCAGGGGGCCATCCCCCTGTCAGGAAACAACAGCTCAGTGGGGCAGATCGCTATACTTACTTTGGATGTTAGTATAGCGCCTCCGATCGGAGCGGACAGTTTTTTTGGTTGAACCAAAAAAAAAAAAAAAACTCATAGTGTGTACCTGGCTTTAATCTGAGCATGTAGCCTGGCTGGCTAGGAAGGAAGGGGGGGGGGGGGGGGGAGTGTGCACCCTCTCCTCCTGAAATATACCAGGTTACATAGCTTCAACATGGGGGGACCCCCTGGCACAGCACCTTTTCCCCATGATGCGGACAAGGGCCTCTTCCTTACAACTCAAGGCTGGCGGTCGTGGGGGATGGCAGGCAGGGAGCTTATTAGAATCTGGAAGCCCCTTTAAAAATAAGGGGGCCCCCAGATACAACCCCCCCCCCCCCCCACACACTGAGTAAGAAATCCGAACACACTATTCTCCATCCACATGTTTCTGAAAAATGTCTTTGAGTGTAAGTGGGTGTTGCAGCGACCACCAGCTGGAAATCGCTCTGAATAGGTAAGGGGTACATAGTGCTGCTACTCATTCAGGAAAAAAAAATATATAACCAAGAAAGAAAGACACCCAAATATTTGAAAAGTTCTCTATTCAAAGAATTTAAAATCCCCCCCCAAAAAAATCCCTCTTATATCCATCGGTGATCACAATGCCCCGTCCATTGAATATAAAAACCTAAGAAATAATTGCTCAGAGCTGGTTTAATTTTTAAAATATAGGTACCCACATCCTAAATAATATATTGAGAAAATTGGATAGACTGGGGTAGCAGGATTTTCCCGGTGCCGTCAGAGGACATTGCAATATTTTTTTTTTTTTTTAAACAATACATTTTATTTGTATACACATACAATATGTAAAAAGACAATCCATCAGGACAACAAGATACAGGCAAAACAATTCACTTTTGGCGCGTCCTAAATCCTCCTCAAGGGAGCCATCTCTACCTGAGAAGTTACTCCAGGGGGATTTTGGTGTAGGCTCTCAACATGTTTCGTGGTTACCCACTTCTTCAGGAGAATATAGAGGGGGTGCATACTAAAATACAAATGGAAAACGTAAGTATGTATATATGCACAACCTCTGACGGCACCGGGAAAATCCTAATATGTTGGTGCGCTTATCAAACTATCCCCATCTGTTGGAGTGGTGCTTAAATATAAAATCCTAAACCATAAATATACCCTGATATCATAATCAGTAAAGTGAATAAGTGCAAATACTTAATCAATCAATAAAGTGAATAAATGCAAAAAAATGCATCAAAAAACATATAACCTGTTATCACAATCAGTAAAGTGAATAGGTGCAAATAAAGATATCAATCAATAAAGTGAATAAATGCAAATAGATGCATCAAAAAACATATGAGGGAACACACATTTCTAGATATATGTAGATGAAAAAAAAAAAGCAATAAATAGTGTCTGTTTGTGTTAATCCAACTGAGGTCTAAATGTCCAATCAATTGCCTTTGATGAACTTGCTTGTATTTCAATTCTCACAGATCACAGTTGCATGATGAATTACATTTGCAAGGTGATGAATCACATAAAGATAAAAGAAAAACCATCATTGCGCAGTGTTTTTAAATGCTACAAGACTGGGCAAACAATGTAATCCACTCACACATTTGCAGTAGCTGAATCACTTTTGTTATAATGGTCAGACAGCTTCACCGCTCATACAGCTATCGCTGTGTTTGCCGAACACTATGAGAAGACGTCACTGGCTCCTTCTCCCCACTCGTATCAACACATGTCACGTGACTTTCCCTTGAGACTTTCCCTTCTAGGGACACAGCAGGTGCCAGTATTGCTTGGCTGGGTAATTGGCAGTCAAAGTTTTATGCCAGCCATAGACGCTTCAAATCCGCTGAAATCCTACTGAACCGGCCGAGATTCTAACCATGTATGGGCGGGCTGAAAGTACCCAAGTTGATCGATCAGTCAACTTGGGTACAGCCAGCCTGTTGGATTTTACATGCGGTTATTGGTAGTGGATGTTATAGCAGCTAGCAATAAGCACTTTGTTCTTCTGGTGGGGACGGCCACAATGGCTCAGCAGGTGGGAATTGACTGTGTTGATGGGAGAATCAACTGATCATGGGTCGCAGGAAAGAAAATCACTCCGTCTATGTCCAGTATTAGAGTGCTGAAAACTGAAAAATGGCCTGGTAATGAAGGGGGTGAAACATGTCATTACTGAGTGTACAGTGCACCTTGCAAAGTGCAGTTGCTCCAGAACTTACTAAAAGAAGGGAAGCGCTGCTGATTTCCATCATCCAATCACGTGCAAGCAAAAATTAGTTTTTTTTTTTTTTTTTTTTACTTTTTCTTGCATGTGATTGGGTATTCATTACAAAGTGAAGCTTTACATTATTTATT
The DNA here is from genome assembly GCF_042186555.1 of Aquarana catesbeiana. Lineage (NCBI taxonomy): Eukaryota > Metazoa > Chordata > Amphibia > Anura > Ranidae > Aquarana > Aquarana catesbeiana. Next base: position 255,481,957 of record NC_133334.1, read on the forward strand.
ACACTCTGGAGCAACTGAACTTGTATAATGCAACTTTTCAAAGTGCACAGTCTATTTGCCTTTAGAAAATCAACCTCTATGCATGGTGGGTGCCACTAATGAAATCCTCAGTAAGTGATCCAGACCACCAGGCTCCACCCATAACTGAAATGTCACTTTTGTGTAAATGGACCTTTTATATAGTTTTTCTCCCAGATTACATAAAAAAATGATACTGCTAAGGCTGATGCCTCTCTGACAACCAAAAAAGAGTTTGTGTTGCATCAAAGTCACATCAAAGTAGTGCAGGAATCTTTATGTGTCCAAAGATACATGGTAGGGTAAGGGCTAGGACTATGGTTTAGGGTTAGGGTTAAATGTTAGGGTTAAGGGCTATGCTTAGGGTTAAATGTTAGGGTTTTGGTTAAATGTTAGGGTTAAATGTTAGGTTTAGGGTTAAATGTTAGGGTTAAGGGCTATGGATAGGGTTAAATGTTAGGGTTTTGGTTAAATGTTATGGTTAAATGTTAGGGTAAGGGCTATGGTTATGGTGTTCCTTTAAAGGCACACTTTTTTTTACATTTTTGTTAAGCTTTCTAAACAACAAAACTTCTCAGTGTGAATGGGGCCTAAGTGTATGGAGACCCCAAATCAGTTATTGAGTATATCTGGCATCATATCTCATTGTATAAAAAAACATTGTACAGTGCATCCGAAAAGCATTCACAGCTCTTCACTTTTTCCACATTGATGGATTAAATTCATTATTTTCCTCAAAATTCTACAAGCATTACCCCATAAGGACAACGTGAAAGAAGTTTGTTTGAAATCTTTGCAAATTTATTAAAAATAAAAAACAAAACAAATCCCATGTATATAAGTATTCACAGCCTTTGCTCAATACTTTGTTGAAGCGCCTTTGGCACCAATTACAGCCTCAAGTCTTTGTGAGTATGATGCTACAAGCTTGGCACACCTATTTTTGGGCTGTTTCTCCCATTCTTCTTTGCAGGACCCCTCAAGCTCCATCAGGTTGGATGGGGAGCATCGGTGCACAGCCATTTTCAGATCTCTCCAGATGTTCAATCAGGTTCAAGTCTGGGCTCTGGCTGGGCCACTCAAGGACATTCACAGAGTTGTCCTGTAGCCACTCCTTTGTTATCTTGGCTGTGTGCTTGGAGTCGTTTGTCCTGTTATAAGATGAACCTTCGCCCCAGTCTGAGGTCCAGAGCGCTCTGGAGCAGGTTTTCATCAAGGATGTCTCTGTACATTGCTGCATTCATATTTCCCTCTATTCTGACTAGTCTCCCAGTTCCTGTCTCTGAAAAACATCCCCACAGCCTTATGCTGTCACCACCATGCTTCACTGTAGGGATAGTTTTGGCCAGGTGATGAGCGGTGCCTGGTTTCCTCCAGACATGAAGCTTGCCATTCAGGCCAAAGAGTTCAATCTTTGTTTCATCAGACCAGAGAATTTTGTTTTTCATGGTCTGAGAGTCCTCAAGGTGCCTTTTACTGAGGAATGGCTTCCGTCTGGCCTGATTGGTGGAGATGGTTGTTCTTCCGGAAGCTTCTCCTCTCGCCAAAGAGAAACGCTGGAGCACTGTCAGTGTAACCATCCGGTTCTTGGTCACCTCCCTGACTAAGGCCCTTCTCCCCCGATCGCTCAGCTTTGCCGGTCGGCCTGCTCTAGAAAGAGTCCTGGTGGTTCCAAACTTTTTCCATTTACGGTTGATGGAGGCCACTGTGCTCACTGGGACCTTCAATGCTGCGGAAATTTTTCTGTACCCTTCCCCAGATCTGTGCCTCTATACAATCCTGTCTCGGAGGTCTACAGACAATTCCTTGGACTTCATGGCTTGATTTGTGCTCTGACATGCACTGTTAACTGTGGGACCTTATATAGACAGGTGTGTGCCTTTCCAAATCACGTCCAATCAACTGAATTTACCACAGGTGGACTCCAATCAAGTTGTAGAAACATCTCAAGAATGTTCAGTGGGAACAGGATGCACCTGAGGTAAGGCCCTTTCACACTGAGGCGCTTCTAAACTGCCAGTAAAACACTGAGTGCTTTTGAAAAGCCTTTCAGGCGCTTTTGAAGAGCTTTTGAAGCGCTTCCTGAAGACGTGTTTAACGAAACGTACGTCGAGGCGGTACTTGGTCACGCAATTACATCACATCCGGCCTCCGTGGTTCGTCTGTCTGTTGTGGGTGGAACGCATGCCGCTGCCGCGATCAGCTGGGAACTTTTTTGCAGAGCAGTTTCCCCACCAAAGATACGCTTTCCAGCC
>NC_133334.1:255784729-255881864 GCF_042186555.1 Aquarana catesbeiana
TCAGTATTACATTTATGCTTGTATGTTGCGGTCATTCAGGTGCTTATCTAATAGTTTTTTGAAACTATCGATACTCCCCGCTGAGGACACCGCCTGTGGAAGGGAATTCCACATCCTTGCAGGTCTTACAGTAAGAGCCCTCTATGTAGTTTAAGGTTAAACCTCTTTTATTCTAATTTTAATGAGTGGCCACAAGTCTTGTTAAACTCCCTTCCGCAAAAAAGTTTTATCCCTATTGTGGGGTCACCAGTACAGTATTTGTATATAGAAATCATATCCCCTCTCAAGCGTCTCTTCTCCAGAGAGAATAAGTTCAGTGCTCGCAACCTTTCCTCATAACTAAGATCCTCCAGACCCTTTATTAGCTTTGTTGCCCTTCTCTGTACTCGCTCCATTTCCAGTACATCCTTCCTGAGGACTGGTGCCCAGAACTGGACAGCATACTTCAGGTGCGGCCGGACCAGAGTCTTGTAGAGCGGGAGAATTATCGTTTTATCTCTTGCGTTGATCCCCCTTTTAATGCATGCCAATATTCTGTTTGCTTTATTAGCAGCAGCTTGGCATTGCATGCCATTGCTGAGCCTATCATCTACTATGACCCCCAGGTCCTTTTCCATCCTAGATTTCCCCAGAGGTTCTCCCCTAGTGTATAGATTGCATTCATATTTTTGCCACCCAAATGCATTATTTTACATTTTTCTACATTGAACCTCATTTGCCATGTAGTTGCCCACCCCATTAATTTGTTCAGATCTTTTTGCAAGGTTTCCACATCCTGCGGAGAAGTTATTGCCCTGCTTAGCTTAGTATCGCCTGCAAATACAGAGATTGAACTGTTTATCCCATCCTCGTTTATGAACAAATTAAATAGGATTGATCCCAGCACAGAACCCCGTGGGACCCCACTACCCACCCCTGACCATTCCGAGTACTCCCCATTTATCACCACCCTCTGAGCTCGCCCTTGTAGCCAGTTTTCAATCCATGTACTCACCCTATGGTCCATGCCAACAGACCTTATTTTGTACAGTAAACGTTTATGGGGAACTGTGTTAGATGCTTTTGCAAAATCCAGATACACCACGTCTACGGGCCTTCCTTTATCTAGATGGCAACTCACCTCTTCATAGAAGGTTAGTAGATTGGTTTGGCAAGAACGATTCTTCATGAATCCATGCTGATTACTGCTAATGATACCGTTCTCATTACTAAAATCTTGTATATAGTCCCTTATCATCCCCTCCAAGAGTTTACATACTATTGATGTTAGGCTAACTGGTCTGTAATTCCCAGGGATGTATTTTGGCCCCTTTTTAAATATTGGTGCTACATTGGCTTTTCTCCAATCAGCTGGTACCATTCCACTCAGTAGACTGTCAGTAAAAATTAGGAACAATGTTCTGGCAATTACTTGACTGAACTCCCTAAGTACCCTCAGAATGCAAGCCATCTGGTCCCGGTGATTTAGTAATGTTAAGTTTCCCAAGTCTAATTTTAATTCTGTCCCCTGTTAACCATGGAGGTGCTTCCTGTGATGTGTCATGAGGATAAACACTGCAGTTTTGGTTACTGAAGCCTCCCGATTCCCTTGTGAAGACTGAGGAGAAGAATAAAGTCAATACCCTCGCCATCTTCCCATCCTTTGTAACCAGATGTCCTTCCTCATTCTTTATGGGGCCAATATGGTCTGTCCTCCCTTTTTTACTGTTTACATACTTAAAGAATTTCTTGGGATTTTTTTTTTTGCTCTCCTCCAATATATGCCTTTCATGTTCTATCTTAGCTGTCCTAATTGCACCCTTACATTTCTTGTTGCATTCTTTATAAAGTCTGAATGCTGATGATGATCCCTCAACCCTGTATTTTTTGTAGGCGTTCTCCTTTGCTTTTATATGCATTTTTTCATTGGAGTTAAGCCACCCAGGACTTTTGTTCGCTCTTTTAAATTTATTACCTGATGGGATGCATTGGCTAATCCCCTTTTTAATATGCTCTTAAAGCGAACCCATCTGTAGTCCATGTTCTTTGTTCCTAAGATTTTATCCCAATTCATGCCTTCTAGCAAGGTTCATAGTTTAGGGAAGTTGGCTCTTTTGAAATTCAGTGTTTTTGTATTCCCCTTATGTTTCCTATTTGTGTGTTTTATACTGAAGCCAATTGACCTGTGATCGCTTCTTCCTAAATTGTTGCATATTTCCACATCCGTGATCAGGCCTGTATTGTTGGTAATCAGTAGATCTAGTAACGCTTTATTTCTAGTTGGTGCGTCTACCATCTGACCCATAAAATTGTCCTGCAAGACATTTAGGAACTGGCGAGCCTTAGACGAATGTGCGGTTCCCTCCGCTCAGTCTATGTCTGGATAAATAAAATCCCCATTATAATAACACTTCCCATTCTTGCTGCTAATCCAACTTGTGATAGGAGGTCCGTCTCCCCCTCCTCCCTCAGGTTAGAGGGCCTATAGCATACTCCCAGTATTATTTTCCCCTTAGCTTCATCCCTTTGGAACTCTACCCATAAGGATTCCACCTCCTCCCTAGCTCCCTTAGTGAAGTCATCTCTCACATTCACTTGTACATTATTCTTGATATATAGGCATACCCCTACCCCCTTTTTACCCTCTCTATCCCTGCGATAAAGGGAATACCCTTTAAATGGTTGCCAGCCAATCACGAGAGCTGTTGAACCGGGTCTCTGAAATTCCCACAAAATCCAAATCCTCATCGTACAACAGTATCTCTAGTTCACCCATCTTGTCCGCCAGGCTCCTGGCTTTGGTGAACATGCCACATAGTTTAGACTGGTCCCATACTATCCTCTTATTGGGTGTTCCGAGATTGCAACTAGGACTTGTTACTATACTTACCTTGGGTTTATGTGCTTCAGTCAACCTACCACTAATGCCCCCAATACTACCCTCTGGATTATGTTCCGCACTGACTATCTGTCAGTGTCAGTGAGAGGAATAGTGCTCCATCGTTGGTGTCAGTGGGAAGAATATTGTCTCATCATTGGTGTCAGTGGAAGGAATAACACCCCATTTTTGAAATCAGTGGGAGGAAAAGTGCCCCATCATTGGTATTAGGGGGAGGAATAGTTCTCCATCATAGGTGTAAGTGGGAGGAATAGTGCCCCTTGGTGTCACATATACACATATATATTCATTTACACACAATGTTTAAATATAAAAAAACACAGTTTATTTGCTGCATAAACACATTGGCGACAGATTAAAGGAAGCCAAGAGCGAATCAATCAGGTACAGCTGGCAATTGTCAGTGACAGAAAAATTACAATGTATCAAAAGAAAGCAAAACTTAAAGGGTAACTCCAGACATGGGGTACATTTATAAAGCAGTGAATGTGACATTCCTCGAACATTCTCTGGTGAAGAATCAATCACAGTCATATAACACACATGGACCTGGAAGATTCACCTGCAGAGAATGTTGAGTGAATGTCTGATTTTCTGCTTTATAAATGTACTCCTTCCCATAATCATTTTATATAATGTTATATGATGCTGAAGTTTTGTCAAGGGTATATATACATTATCACCCAAAGGGGGCGTTCAGTTACTGAGAGCTCCCCAGATGTTGGATGTAAAGGATGATGGTGTCCCATGACATGCGTTGCGCCATCTGAGGAGCTTTAACACCAACCATGACTCGAAAAGTCGATTGGCCATAAGGAGATGGGATCAATTTTGCTGCAATCTATCCTCTAAAACCAAATCCATGTCAATGAAATTGCTGGAGTATTTTTCCAGTTTCTGATTTCAGCACAAACACCACCTGTAGAAATGACATTGCCAGTGTCAGACTGGATGGGTTTGCAGGCTATTGCCAGTATATATAAGGGGCGGCATTGGGAATCCCTTGCCTGCAGTCTCCAGATTAGGTGTTCCCAGAATCCCAGGAATGCAGAGGATTGTACACTGCAGGTTGGTCTGTGAAAACTGCAGCACTGCTAAGAAGAAAACCAGAGTCCCGGGCAGGGGTACTCCACCCTTATGTGTTTTTCCAAGGTGGAGTTTACTGATTGACTGAAGTTTACCCTTTAAGTGTCTTTTTTAAAGTCAGAATTATCAGAAATCATTGTATCACACCAACAATCTCTTGTAGATCAAAGAAAAATATAAATCTGGTTCTAGCTATATCATCTCTATATATAAATATAATATTAACATGCTGTATAGGCAGTAAAAACAGTAATTGTGGCAGTGATCCGTGTGTCTGCAAGAAGGACTGTCTGTGCTGCTGGTGGGAAGATGAAAGAGGATTGGGTTGGGTAGGATGGGATGGGGTGAGCATGTTGGGTGGTAATGCAGGTTATACACCCCTCATCTAGTCTATGGTGCATTGGGTGGTAATGCAAGTTATACACCCCTCATCTAGTCTGTGGTTTATTGGGTGGTAATGCAGGTTGTACACCCCTCATCTAGTCTGTGGTTTATTGGGTGGTAATGCAGGTTGTACACCCCTCATCTAGTCTGTGGTTTATTGGGTGGTAATGCAGGTTATACACCCCTCATCTAATCTGTGGTTTATTAGGCGATAATGCAGGTTGTACACCCCTCATCTAGTCTGTGGTTTATTGGGTGGTAATGCAGGTTATACACCCCTCATCTAGTCTATGGTGCATTGGGTGGTAATGCAAGTTATACACCCCTCATCTAGTCTGTGGTTTATTGGGTGGTAATGCAAGTTATATACCCCTCATCTAGTCTGTGGTTTATTGGGTGGTAATGCAGGTTGTACACCCCTCATCTAGTCTGTGGTTTATTGGGTGGTAATGCAGGTTATACACCCCTCATCTAGTCTATGGTGCATTGGGTGCTAATGCAAGTTATACACCCCTCATCTAGTCTGTGGTTTATTGGGTGGTAATGCAGTTTATACACCCCACATCTATTCTGTGGTGCATTGGGTAGTAATGCAAGTTATACACCCCTCATCTAGTCTGTGGTTTATTGGGTGGTAATGCAGGTTGTACACCCCTCATCCTGTCTGGGTTTGAGGACCGTGCACCACTCATGGGATTACCTATAATTTTCAATTTTTTTAAATAAAAGGGGGCATTGTAATAAATAAGTTAAAGAAGAACTCAGCTCTAATCATATACTTATTTTTTGCACAGAGTAGAGGAGGGTTTGATCCCTTTTCAGGTCCTTACTGTTAGACATATCCCTAGTGAGGAGATTTCCTCCCCCAGACACATATGACATTGAGGGCTGGCACACCTGCCCCTCTGATTTACAGTGCATTTCCACATATTCCTATGAAGCAACCACTAGAGGGTGCTGTCACCATCCTAACTGTAGTACAAGCACTGTGTTGTTAGAGGCCCCCTAGTGGATGTTTTATAGGAATATATTGGGATGTACTTCAAAAAGGGCAACAAGAGGGTCCAACTTACGGCACCAACCTTGGATATCAAGAAAGTACATTTCATAGACTGTAATAGAGACCCAGCAGGCATCAAGCCCCAGGCTTGACCCACATAAAAAAAATATATGAGTTTCACTTTAAAACCCAACTATAGATAATTTTGTCTTATTTCTATGGGTGTCCCCGTTGGGCTGATATACCTCACTTCCTGTCCTGGTGACACACACAGGTAGTAAAGGGTAAATCTCCCCAAAGGAGGCAAAGACAGCAGTTTTAAAGTTAAAGACGCAAGTCGGTTCTTTGAGAATCAAGCAGATTGGGTAAATCTTGATCGTCGAATATATATCCTGTCTGCTGCAAATTGGCTGAGATACTTTGGGAAGAAATGTGAGTGGGGCAGAGGATCAGCAATCACGCATTCATGCATAGAACAATAGACAAATGGCCTGTGTCGAGGGGCTTGTGTCAATGTCAGTCTATAGGAATGCAAGTCCTGTTTGCAGCAGGTCAGAAGGAGGTCAACTGTACCTGTCAATGTATTCTGAATGATCTCAGAGAATATCAAACTGATGCCATTGACACAAGCTGGTAGCCCCTCGGCACAGGCCCTAAGGCAGGTTGTGGCCCTTGGGGCCCCGGCACAATGGTGAGTTTGGTCTGTTCTGCTTGTGAACGTTCTCCATGATGTCAGCACTTGAAGGACGCCTGCACTTTCCTGCCGTTCAGCGGCTGAGGTGGGCGGAAATTGTTCACCATGTGGATTCGTTCTTGTTCCTCCTCTGCGTTAAAAAGCAGTGTTTTCCGAAATCGTTCCATCTGCCAAAATAAAGGATAGACCTTTTTTAAAATAAATCATATTTTCTGTAAAAGTTGAACTTCATCCAAAACATCCTGCGGTTTTGGATGGAGTGCTGAAGGGGTTAGGCCCTCTGTAGGGGAACTATTTCTGATTTTTATGTCTATGTCCCCATTAGGGAGTTTTCCATCACTTCCTGTCTCTGTAGTACCCAGTACCAGGGCAAAGGCAAATCTCCCCAACTGAGACACAGACTCAACCTTCCTTACTCCATTCAAGAGTAAATGGAAACAATTCTCTAAAATCAATTTGTATATTGTACTGCACACCAGAAATCAGTCTAGGAGTCAGAGATTGTGTGTTATAACATGTTTCAGGACCCGGGGGCAGGAAGGGGGCATATTAAGGGCAGGAAACAGGTAGGTGCTCAGTAGGATGTCTTTCATACTCCAATGAACTGGGCATGAAATATTGAGCTGCAGTTGTTGAATAGTGATGTCATCTTGCTGCCTATACATTGTGGCAGGAATGCATAAATTACAAGACCAACTGAACAGAAAAGAAAAAAAAAAAAAGTTTCCATACACCGTATGTACTGTGGCTGTGTAACTGCTTGGCTGGAATATGTGGTCTGTCATTCCTTTGAAAATTCTAGGCATCTGGCTTCAGTACTGATCCAATGGCTTCTATAGTTTCCTTAAACTTAAAAGTGAGGAAACCCTCAACTTCCTCACCCACCTGTCCCCACCTTCTGCTTCCCCCAATACTATTCAGACCATCCTGATAACTAACTAAGGGGCCCAGACTAATAAATTATAATATCATGAAATTATGCAGCACCAGTAAATATAACAAAAACATTAAAAAAAAATCAAAAAAGTAAAGAGTGCTCAATGTGCCAAACAGGAAGTCTCTCTTAAATCAAAGCCCATAATCAAAGATCTTCCACAGTCCAGCAGATCCTTGTAGTGTAATGAAAACACTGGGTGCCATCACCTTAATGAAATGCACACTCACTAGACCATAAGCTATAACAGGTACAGCAGATACAGTTGTGTCTGCTGTACCTGTTACAGCTTATGGTTTGGTGAGTAGGTAAAAAAAGAGGGTAAAAAAAAAAACGTATACAGTGTGATACAACTTGCTCTACCAGGGAAAAAAAAAACTTTTGAAACTCAAAAGGCAACCAGATCCTCCCTGGATCAACAAACATTTCCTATGAAATTGTAGAGGTGAAGTGATGACATTTACTATACTTACTGACCTACAAGACCTCAGTCTGAGTGGCCATCTAGCTTACCTGCAAAGATCTGAGATTATTGCCTAATTTGATCAAAAATATCTGGATTAGACGACTGCCAGTTCAAGTCTTTAGGAACCTTGAAATCGGTCAGGTCTAGTCTTTTTTTTATTTTGTATTCTTTATTTAGGCCTTTATGCATATACAGTACATTATAACACATATTCCTATCGAATGATATATACTTCATTTGACTATCATAAGTATACATCTCTAGTACATATAAGTTATCTTTAAGGAGATCATCCAAGTCTGAGTGAATAGGCCAGGATATGTACTAAAAGTATACACAACTTCCTGACATGGAAAGTATACTTAGTTGGTTATACACTGCATGTACTGTATCCCTGCTGACCTGAAGACACTGACCATCGAAGTGATTGTGTAGAAAACAGTCATTTCAACACAACGCACAATGTTTTCTCTTATAATGCAGAGCTGGAAGGGGTATCAGGGGAATCGGGGATTGGAGAACACCCATATAAAAATGGGACCAATGGTTGGAACACTATCAGTAAAGGGGCGTGGTGAAAAATTAACAAAAAAAAAGGGAGGTGGGAGTGAACGGGGTGGAGCTGTGGCAGAAAAGGAAAGGGTATATGGTAAAGAGGGGGACGAAGAAAGGTGAGAAAGACGGGAGAGGGGGAATTACCCCCCCCTCTATTATCTCTCACTTCTTCCCCTCATGGTGCCAGAAAATGGAGAAGGGACAGAACTCTGGTCCCAACGGGACACATCTAGTTTCTAATGGTACAGGCTACACCAAGCCATGGGCTGTAAAAAGCAGAGGGTCAGTGGCCCACTGACCATGCCACGGGCAGTATCACTTAGAGCCTCTGATATGGCTAAGCAGTGACTCAATGGTCTCCTGACCAAAATGAAGTAGGGGCTTCTTCCCTCGTGATATGGGTGACAATCATACTGAGCATTACTTCAAGCCTCTGATATGGCTAAGCAGTGGCTCAGTGGTCATCTGACCAAGATGACTGTGTATTTGTGACTTCCTGTCTCATGGTATGCTTCAAAGTGGAAAGTGGCATATTGACCAAGGTGAAGAAGACCCTCTGAATATCTGGAAATGGTCAGAATCACATCTGTAGTTAAAAGAGAAGACCATTGGCCAGATGGTAGAAGGTATCTTTGGTATATTGAATGTCATTCAAGCCTTAGGGTGTGAAAAGCATGGGCTTAGTGGCTCATTGATTGTGCAATGGGTAATACTTAGAGCCTCTAATATGGTTGAGTAGTGGCTCAGTGGCCGTACGACCAAGATGACTGTGTCTTGGTGACTTCCTGTCTGAAGGTATGGTTGAAAGTGGAAAGTGCCATACTGACCAAGGTGAAGAAGACCCTCTGAATATCTGGAAATGGTCAGAATCACATTTGTAGTTAAAGAGAAGACCATTGGCCAGATGATAGAAGGTATCTTTGGTATACTGAATGTCATCCAAGCCTTAGGAGGTGACAAATATGGGCTCAGTGGCCCATTGACCATGTCATGGGCATTACTTCGAGCCGAGCAGAGACTCAGTGGCCATCTGACCAAGAGGAAGCCAGGGTGTCCACCCTTTTGAATTGGTTGACACTGAGCTGTGTTTTGTGACTTTATGCCTGAGGTATGGCATGCCAGAAGTGGGCAACTGACAAAATGAAAAGGAGACCACTGGCCAGATGGTAGAAGTTATCGTTGGTACCTTGGGTATGCAGTATTAATTTGGCATCTTCTGCCAAGCCAAATACCCAATTTGTACAGTGCCTTGCAAAATTATTCACCCCCTTGGCTTTTTACCTATTTTGTTACATTACAGCCTTTAGTTCAATGTTTTTTTTAATCTGAATTATATGTGATGGATTAGAACACAATAGTCTAAGTTGGTGAAGTAAAATTAGAAAAATATATGCATAAAACTATTTTTCAGAAATAAAAAAATGATAATTGGCATGTGCATATGTATTCACCCCCTTTGTTATGAAGCCCATAAAAAGCTCTGGTGCAACCAATTACCTTCAGAAGTCACATAATTAGTGAAATGATGTCCACCTGTGTGCAATCTAAGTGTCCCATGATCTGACATATACACACCTTTTTTGAAAGGCCCCAGAGGCTGCAACACCTAAGCAAGAGGCACCACTAACCAAACACTGCCATGAGGACCAAGGAACTCTCCAAACAAGTAAGGGACAATGTTGTTGAGAAGTACAAGTCAGGGTTAGGTTATAAAAAAATATCCAAATTTTTGATGATCCTTAGGAGCAGCATCAAATCTATCGTAACCAAATGGGAAAAACTTGGCACAACAGCAAACCTGCCAAGAGATGGGCGCACACCAAAACTCACGGACCGGGCAAGGAGGGTAGTAATCAGAGAGGCAGCACAGAGACCTAAGGTAACCCTGGAAGAGCTGCAGAGTTTTACAGCAGAGACTGGAGTATCTGTATATAGGACGACAATAAGCCGTACACTCCATAGAGTTGGGCTTTATGGAAGACTTTCACCAAAAAACAAAAGGAATGAGCAAAAATCCCACTGGTAAGATGTGGCAAGCTCATAGAAACTTATCCAAAGCGACTTGAAGCTGTGATAGCCGCAAAAGGTGGCTCTACAAAGTATTGACTTTAGGGGGTTGAATAGTTATGCACATTGACTTTTTTCTGTTATTTTGACCTATTTGTTATTTGCTTCACAATAAAAAAAACACATCTTCAAAGTTGTGGGCATGTTCTGTAAATTAAATGATGCAAATCCTCAAACAATCAATGTTAATTCCAGGTTTTGCGGCAATAAAACAGGAAAAATGCCAAGGGGGTGAATACTTTTGCAAGGCACTGTATGTTCAATGCTCGAGGTCAACCAAAAATGCAAAACTGGTGACCTTGTATACAAATCTTACTGACACCAAGACCTTGAGTCCACACAAACAATGGAGATTATTTGGGTACATTTTGAAAAGCTTTTCATAAACTTCCATCAGCTAAAATTCCTGACATGGTCTGGAGGAACCTTTCCTTTCTGAATTTTCCCATCATCTTATCAAGATGGTGACTTCTTACTGTTAAGTTTTCAATGTCTTCTGTCCATATGAAGACCAGAAATTGGGTGCAGAAGAACATAGCGTATTCCTTGTAAAGGTTATAATCCTATTGAATTATGAATTATGTTCTTCTAGTCTAGCTTCTCATCTATACAGGGGGAGGATTGTTCTTTCAGGAGGTAAGCGAGCTTCCATGACTTCAAAAGATTCAGATATGGGAGGAGCTACATTTCCATGTTAGGTTAGATCCCAGTTGTGGAGGATGAATGGGAAAATTGAGATCTACACTTATCAATAATTCTTTCTCTAGGAATCCTTCATGAAAACACTTAAGCCCCATACACACGATCAGATTTTCTGCTGATTTTTGTCTTCAGATTTACCAAAACCATGTAGTGCAAGGGCCTGCCTGATTGCATACAAATTGAAACTCCTAAGGTTTGACCTCATATTATATGGTTTTGGACAAAAGACAAAAAATCAGCAGAAAATCTGATAGTGTGTATGGGGCTTTAGATCATTTCCTATATTGTAACATAATATATGCATTGTCTATTTGTAGACAAGCCTTTTTCTCCAAATGACATTGTGGAGGTGTAGCACCCCAGGACCTTCTGAACTCCAATCCCTCTTCTAACTTGTTAAGTGTGGAAAGTGTCATGGTGGTGCTGTCATGGAACGTTCCCAATAAGTGTATTACCGGTATCTATAACTTTCACTTCCACTAAATAATCTCCAGCCCTCCCCCACCACCACCGCCCATACTGTACACGGCAGTGCCCAGCACACCATTTACACAGTAAGCGCAGATAATCTTTTGTTCCTTTCACCTCATCACCTCCTCAATCTAAAGGTAAACAAACCATTGCACATTAATTCAGTCATCAAATCACAATCTGGTACAAAGTTTAATCTTCTCACAGCTGAGAAGGGAGGGTGCAGAAGGGTTCAGGAGGAGCATTTTATAATTACAACTGGAGGAAGCAGCTCAGCACCGGGGGTCCCCAATGCCCAATAATCCAACTGCCATCTCTGGTGCCTTCAGATTCCAGTCCTATTTTTACAGTAGAGCAAGGAAGAGCCACCTCTGGATGATATGAACCCAAAGGGGTAATCAAGCCATAACACACTATATGACTACTAAGGGGCCCACAGCTGTCTGACTTTTAGAAACAGCACTTGGCAAATAAATTTGGATAAAATTAATGTATATAAAGTTTCGGAAGTTGTATATGTTTGCCCAGAAAGTAGTTTGTATTCCATTGCAACATAATTATACAGGTGGGGGCCCCTTGATAAGGCCCTTATATGAACCATTACAGTCTCCATATTTTTCAGTGTTGTGGTTCTCCTGTAGCTGGCACATCCCATCAGTTGGGAGCCCTACCTGACCAATGATCCAATAGCCCTGCCATAGGCAAGAGGGGGGGGGAGGGAGGGGGCAAATCTGTCTCCAGTTTTTGCCTATGACCATGAGGGGGATGCTACTAAGTGGGTTGAGTGGGCACTCAATCTGTAGGTCTGCAGTAAGTCTCAAGTCAAAGTCTTGGCAACCCTGCAGCTTCCCTCACTGTGTCTCCATTCTCTCCCATAATCCCCTGAGACTGGAACTGCTCCTGTGTAGTCACATGACAATCCTGCAGGAGGATAAAGTTGCTGAACCACAATGGCTGCCCCCTCTTACTCTCTCACAATCCTACTGCTGGAAACAATTAGCCCTATAAACATCTGCCCGTTCCCATTGTCCCTCTGTGGTGGCCAGTCATGGAAAGGCATGGTCACTCTCACCTGTTTTTCTGATACACTGATGGGCTCTTTAAGAACAATCCAGTTCACGCTCTCGTTAAGCGGTGGGGTGGTCAGGGAGCCGGGGTAGTTCCAGTAGTCCAGGCTCTGTGGCAGGAGGCACTTGGGGTTGAAGTTGTCGAACTGTGCTTTGGTCCCCTGCAAGAGAACCAAATGTTAAATGGAACCACATCCAAATGTGTGAGAAGTGCAGAACAGTGGTGGTCAACTTACCTACTGTGGGGGCCTCACGTGTGGCCCTCACCAAAGGTGTGTAGATAATGTTCAGTTTATGCATACTGCATAGCTCCCAACTGTCCCTGATTTCAAGGGACTGTCCCTGATTTGGAGCAATGTCCCTCTGTCCCTCATTCTTCCTCATTTGTATCACATTTTGGTCTGATCTATAAAGTTGTATATAAAATGCACTTTTTATCTATCAAAAAGGGTTTTCCAGCGCTAAACCTCTGATTTCTAAATTGCTGCATTTGTAAATTCCAAAAGCCAATATAAAGGAATAGTAGTGGTAAAAAAAGGACTTGTGGGTTTAACCAATCTTGTTTTTTGTACAATTCTCCTTTAAGGGGGCGTGGAAAGGGGTGTGTCCTACGCCTGCATACTTTTGCTGATTTTCCCTCATTCCCATCTCAAAAAGTTGAGAGGTATGATACTGTACATGCCAACTGTCCTGGGTTTGCTGGGACAATCTCGCATCTCAGACCTCTGTGATCCAGTGATGTGTCCTGGGCTGTGTCCAGGGATCACAGTATCACCCGTATTTGAGTAACCGTATTTCAGAATGTGCAGTAACCTAAATAAAGGATATTATCTGAAGGAGATTGCGGCTGCAAGTAGGTGGGTTTCAAATGTCGTGTCAAGCATAGACTATGGGCAGGGGTGACAGTGTCCCAGGGACTAAGTATGCTTTAGGCAGTGCTACACAAACTGGCCAGAGACTGTGGGCATGGTGCAAGATACTGGGGACATTACAAGAAACCTGCTAGAGATCATTATAGATCCTTTACAAGCCAGCGCCCCCTACTGCGTCCCTTAAATACTTGATGGCACGATAAGATTCATTAAAATAGGTAAAAGAAAAAAAAATCCCAAAAAGGCAAAAAAAACCCCAAAAAAAAACGGGCAATACAGAAAAAAAAACATTTATAAGAAGTAAAGCAAATCATTCAGCCAGTAGAAACCAGTTCAGTACAGTATTTTCCTCCATTCTTCCTAAGTAAGAACCTAGGCAAGGAAAACTGACTACAAGCTGCCGGTGCTTGAGGACCGAACCATCAGTCCCAAAGAGTCACATGTGGCCCTCAGGCCACAGCTAGGATCCGACAAGGATAGAACCTCTATCATGTTTTAGTGCTGTCAAGGAGATTCCTCAAACTTTCTACTAGACTTTATGCGGACTTGAAAAGGTACTGATAGGTCCACTTTATATACCCTATAGTACCATCATGGGGGGGGGGGGGGGGGGGCAGATTTACTAAAAGTGGAGCTCACAGAATCCGGTGTAGCTGTGCATGGTAGCCAATCATCTTCTAACTTCAGCTTGTTCAATTAAGCTTTGACAATAAAATCTAGATGCTGATTGGCTACCATGCACAGCTGCACCAGATTCTGTATGCCCTAGTTTTAGTAAATCTCCCCCCTATGTCTGTGTCCCACCCCTTTCACTATGTCCTCGAACTGATACAACACCTGAAATAGAGGATATACCTTTGCATTTTTTTGAACAGAGCTTTTTTTTTTTCCTTGGATCAGAACTTTTTGGCTATGATGTGCTAAGCAGGAAGAGTGCAAACACAGCCAGGTTCTAGCATGTTCCTGACTGTTAGAGAACTAGGATCCCCATACACACAGAAGAATCCTCCCTTCCCTTTCTGTTGTCTTTATACTTGAATACATTTAAGAAATAAATCTCAGATATTGATAATCTCATTGGAATGGGGTTCCCCTTAAAGGTATGGAGAACAGTGAGTATTTCTCACAGACCTCTGCTGTAATGAATCCACCCGCATCTTCAAAAGGAAAAAAAAATCCGTGGTGGCCCTAATTAACCTGCGATCAGTGCAAGGTCCTGGCAATTAGGCCATGCTATCTTCACAGTAGCAGCTGATAAGAGTTCCATCAATCCTACAAGGAAATTTCTTCTCTATCGCTCAACAAGGTGAAAGATGACATTTAATCTGCTTATGTTTTTGCTTCCGTGGTCTCCCCCCATCTTCATCAACATACTAATTAAATTAATAAATAAAACCTTTCTATTTTAGACACTGTGATGTCATCACTGATGCGAGGGGCTGGCAGGGTGCTAAGTTCCCAGGTCTGTACACCCCCTGTGCCCATTGTGGGGGGTCCCACCATGCCTGTGCTGAGTTCTCGGGTCTGTACAACTGCTGTGCTTATTATGAGGGGTTCCCATCATCCCTGTGCTGAGATCCTGAGTCTGTACACCCACTGTGCCCATTATGAGGGGCTTCGACCATCCCTGTGCTGAGTTTCCAAGTCTGTACACCTGCTGTGCCCATTATGAGGGGCTCCCACTATCCCTGTGCTGAGTTCCTGGGTCTGTACACCTGATGTGGTCATTATGAGGGGTTCCCACCATCCCTGTGCTGAGTTATCGTGTCTGTATACAAGGGGTGCAACGGATCGTCTCCGATCCGTGATCCGAACGGTCCAACCTGTTCGGATCGGCACACCCGCGATCCGCGGAGCGCTCCGCTGCCTCGGCCTTAGGGAAGGCCGCGGCTTTGGCCTAGCTCCAGAGCGGCGGACATCTTGGTACACCCGGCGGTGGCCTAGGTGAGCACCACTCTGACGTCATCATCACCCGCCTCAACAGCAAGCAAGCAGACAATCGTAGGGGAGATGTGGGGAGATGTAGATATTAGTGGGGGAGATGTGGATATTGGTGGGGGGGATGTGGGGAGATGTGGATATTAGTGGTGGAGATGTGGGGAGATGTGGATATTAGTGGGGGATATGTGGATATTAGTGGGGGGGATGTGGGGAGATGTGAATATTAGTGGGGGAGATGTGGGGAGATGTGGATATTAGTGGGGGAGATGTGGATATTAGTGGGGGAGATGTGGATATTAGTGGGGGAGATGTGGGGAGATGTGGATATTAGTGGGGGGGATGTGGGGAGATGTGGATATTAGTGGTGGAGATGTGGATATTAGTGGGGGAGATGTGGGGAGATGTGGATATTAGTGGGGGAGATGTGGGGAGATGTGGATATTAGTGGGGGGGATGTGGGGAGATGTGGATATTAGTGGGGGAGATGTGGGGAGATGTGGATATTAGTGGGGGAGATGTGGATATTAGTGGGGGAGATGTGGGGAGATGTGGATATTAGTGGGGGAGATGTAGGGAGATGTGAATATTAGTGGGGGAGATGTGGATATTAGTGGGGGAGATGTGGGGAGATGTGGATATTACAGTGGGGGAGATGTGGATATTACAGTGGGGGAGATGTGGATATTACAGTGGGGAGATGTGGATATTAGTGGGGGAGATGTGGATATTAGTGGGGGAGATGTGAATATTAGTGGGGGAGATGTGGATATTAGTGGGGGAGATGTGGGGAAATGTGGTTATTAGTGGGGGAGATGTGGATATTAGTGGGGGGAGATGTGGATATTAGTGGGGGAGATGTGGGGAGATGTGGATATTAGTGGGGGAGATGTAGGGAGATGTGAATATTAGTGGGGGAGATGTGGATATTAGTGGGGGAGATGTGGAGAGATGTGGATATTACAGTGGGGGAGATGTGGATATTACAGTGGGGGAGATGTGGATATTACAGTGGGGGAGATGACGTGGATATTACAGTGGGGGAGATGACGTGGATATTACAGTGGGGACGGAGATTGTGGATATTACAGTGGGGGAGATGTGGGGAGATGTGGATATTACAGTGGGGGAGATGTGGATATTACAGTGGGGGAGATGACGTGGATATTACAGTGGGGACAGAGATTGTGGATATTACAGTGGGGGGAGATTGTGGATATTACAGTGGGGACTATATGGTGGTGGAATTTTCACAGGTTTTTGTAAATTCAATTAATTTTTTGTTTTGTTTTTTAATCCGAAAATGATCCAATCCGTGACTCCTGATCCGAGGAACGATCCGAACCGTGAGTTTTTTGATCGATTGCACCCCTACTGTATACCTGCTTTACATTATGAGGGGGTTCCCACCATCCCTGTGCTGAGTTCCTGGGTCTATACACCTGCTGTGTCCATTAGAGGTTCATACCATCCCTGTGCTGAGTTCCCGGGTCTGTTTACCTGTTGTGCCCATTAGCGCCAGGACAAAATCCTTTAGCACACAAGACAAAAAGGCCATAGTGTGCTCCCTGTGAGCAGGTTGCAGTTGCTGCACTTTTTGCTCCTGTGTCCTGGTGAAGCACCCAAGGCAGGTGCCTCTTTTGCCTGTCCCTCAGCCCCCTTATGACCAGTCCTATCCTAGCAGAGCCGTCACACTCGGCTGATGACAATACAGAGAACAATGTATACATTGAATATAAATCAAGCTCCTTTTTCCTATTGCGCCCCCCCCCCCCCATTGTATTCCTCTATATGTGTCACTTGAGATGTATGGGAGTTGTGTTCCTCCACTCACACACAATGTCTTTCACAGAAGATGACAAAGAATGGATTTTCCGTGCAGAAGACAATTCTCTGTAATGTTAGCAAACCTTCAGAACAAAAACTCACATTTATCGCAAATACCATCCATAGAGCGCACAATGCGGCGCGCACAAAGACCCTGACATCACCCGATTGTTCAGGGCGGGGGGGATGAAATCAGAGCCGGGACGGGAACATCCAATGAGAGGAATATTGTGAATTCTCTTCTATATGTTTCCATACACAGAGCAGTATAGAGAACACGGCTCACATATCAGCTCCACCTACAGCTGAACCTGGAAGGCTGGAAGTGGTGGAAGGTTTACAATAGGCGGATTTAATGCATAGTGACTCAATGCTGCTATCACCGGCGGCTCCCATTGTAAATATCACTGACCCAGTTGAGATTAGAAGGTTTACCTTTCCTGCCGAGATATGACGGGGCGACAACTCACAGCCAGGTGTACTGGCGGCCATTGTCCACCCACTGCCCACCTGACCCACCTGACCCGCCTGCTCCTGAATCCAATGTCTTTATAAAGTTTTTCTTTTTTTTTTAGACCTTTAAATCTGACCTCCGGCCTTCACTTCAGTCTTGCATAGTTGTACCGGCTCCTTTCCTGGACTGAAATGGTTTACTCTGATTTCACTGCACACTGTGAGCTTCTCACAATGTACATTAGAAGCTGTAGCAAGTCAAATAGAGCCCGCCACATTTCCTGGCTGGTGGACATCCAGCATCATCTAGCACTTTCCTTCCAAGTCTGACTGTCCCTGGCCTGCCCCTTTCATTCATTGGATTTCAGTTCTTTCAATCATGAAGGGTGTTACCTTAGGGTGGTCTGCCTCAGAACACTCCTCCAGACTGACACCCACCCATTCTGATATTTGCATAACTCCTCCCACTGCTTGCATCAGGACTGAGGGCTGAGGCTCTTGAGAGGGGTACTGAGGCAGGGGGCTGTGATGTCTTCTGGAAACTATGTACAGAACCCTGACAGCCCCACCCACCAGCCACAATCTGTTTGCAATGCTTAGAGAAGCACAGAGACCCATACATCAAATAAAATAAGATATGTAATTAACCATTTTCCGACCACGCTGTAGCCGAATGATGGCTACAGAGCGGTCGGCTAGTTCTGGGAGGCCATCGTAGGCTCATCAGTGTCACTACTGTGCCCTAATAGTGCTCATCAGTGCCCATCAGTGAGTGCTCATCAGTGCCACCCTATCAGTGTATCCAGTGCTTTTTTTCTCAAACAATAGGTGCTAGAACTCAACCACGACCCCCCAAAACTCCTCCCCCCATACATACCCTCCAAATCACATCAAATAGTGAGTGTGGTCATATTTCACAAACAGTAGAAAGGTCTTAAAGGGGCATTAGATATCAGGATTGCATTACATACAGAGTGCAGAGTTCATGTGGGTTACACACAGAGTGCAGAGCTGTCACTTGTAAACACAGAAACCAGACTTCTGTGTTTACAAGTGATTGTGGTGAACAGGCACCAAAGGGTCTGAGCCAGAAGTGGTGGAACTGAGTTCCTCCAAGTTCCCCCTGAAAAAAAGCCCTGAGTGTATCCTCATCAACGCCTGTCAGTGCCATAAAAATGTGTAAAAACTGCATTCAAAAAATGGGTTTTCATTTTCTATCCACGTTTTCCAAAAACTTGTGGAAAAAAATAACATGCTAAAATACCTCATTATGCCTCATAGAATATATGTTGGGGTGTTTGCTTTCCAAAATGGGGTCATTTTGTGTGCATTTCCATTGTCCTGGTGCTCCAGGACCTTCAAAAGTGTAAGGCTTTCACACTGAGGCGCTTTGCAGGCGCTATAGTGCTAAAAATAGCACCTGCAAAGCGCCCTGAAAGAGCCGCTCAATTCACTCCAATGTGAAAGCCCCGAGCCCCGCTCCTAAAGCTCCCCTTCCCATCGAAAACAATGGGGCAGCGCTTTGTGGACGGTTTTAACCCTTTTTTGGCCGCTAGCGGGCGAATAGCGCCGCTAAAACGACGGTAAAGCAGCACTAAATATCCCGCCCGCCTGTCCCAGTGTGAAAGTAGCCTAAGAGGTAGTCAAGAAATGAAATGTGTAATTTATGTCCCTAGAACACCTGATGGTGCTCCCTGAATGTTGGGCCTCTGTATGTGGCCAGGCTGTGTAAAAGTCTCACACATGTGGTAACGCCATACTCAGGAGGAGTAGCTGAATGTGTTTTGGGGTGTAGTTGCAAGTATGCATATGCCATGTGAGAGAAATAACCTGTTAATGTGACAATTTTGTGAAAAATCTTAATTTTCCCAAGAATTGTGGGTAAAATATTTAACTTAAAAAAACTCACCATGCCTCTTACTAAATACCTTGGAATGTCTACTTTCTAAAAAGGAGTCATTTGGGGGGTATTTGTACCGTCCTGACTTGTTGGTGTCTCAAGAAATAAGATAGGCCGTCAGTACGTCAGGTGTGATCAATTTTCAATGATTGGCACCATAGCGTACAGACTCTATAACTTTCACACCGACCAAATAATATACACTTATTTGGGTTATTTTTACCAAAGAAATGTAGCAGTATAAATTTTGGCCAAAATTTAAAAAGAAAAATGCATAGCTGTGAATCAGGCCTTATAATGCAAAGCTACAGGTCAGCTCAGACTGGTAAAAACCATACACATGGTGCTGATTGAGTCTATCTCAGCAGAAAACGGCTTACAATACAACACCTGGTTGAGAATCATGTGAAGCACTTGTTACCACTTGCCTGGAGTTCCATTTTAAAGGACCAAAAACCAGCACTCACCTTAAATCTCACCATGTAGAGCGCGTCGGTGAGCCGGTTCAGGCTCGGGTGCTCCTCCCCTATCTGAAAACAAGAGAAGTTCTGTATTAGATCTCAGCGTTTAACAGAAGTCATCTGCCCGTGTGTCCTGTGATTGGACGGAAATACTCACTTCCAGGAAGACCCCGATGACAACTAAGCCGTCGGATGCAGCGGCTGCTTCTGCGAAAGTGGGGTACGATTTTGCATTCCAGTGAACCAGGTGGAGCTGCGGGTGAGGGGATCAAACAAGGTCAGTTTGATGTGCGTCAGAGTCCCATCCAATCAGACGACAGCTTGAAGTAGTAAGTAAACCCTCACTTTGTAAAACAGCCCATTCAGTTTAAAATAGAAATGAAAGGCAAAACATGTGCATAAACATAAATACAGATTTTTCCCCTTTAAAAAAAAAGTGATCACATTCCCTCTGTTCTCAGCTGTTTAAGGAGCTCTGAGAGCTGGGGGATGAGAAACAGCAGTACACTGATCTTTCCAGTGAATATCTGTGCAGAGGGGCATGTCAGCACAAGTCTGATCTTTGGATTAGAGTAGGCCGAGTTCTCAGCAGAGCCAAAAAAACTGACCTCGCTGTGCTCTCATGCCTAGTGTGGTCAGTTTTCAATAGGAAGACTGAGGGACTGGCAGGAACACCAAGGATTTCACACAAAGGCGACTTTCTCATACAAGTACATGGTACAGTAGACACATATCAGGTATATGAAATGTTGGACTGACATATTATTGAGACTTTGTTGCCAATTGGGAATGAGTGAAAACTAACCAAAAAAATGTCACCATTTTGGCCAAAGCCAATGGAATCAATGGGGAATGGAGAAATTAGAGGGATTTGGAGGAGGAGGTAAGTTAGAGAGCCAGTGGGCCGCAAATGACTCCTGGAGGTTTTTCCCACGTACTGTTGCTTTAAATGTTTTATTTTTTACATTTTTGGTGGACACAAGAATCAAATATCGATAAAATTTACAATGAACAAGCATTAAAAAATGAACTTCACAAAGCAACTTCATACGTACCAACATTTCAGTCTTGGATCCCCAGGGCAGAATTAGTCCTGCTCACAGTCCGTCTCAAGTCCTCCCATATGGACAAGCTCAGACCCCACCTACTTACTGGAAAGGCCCACCTAAACCCTGCCTCTAATTGTACTGGGACCACCCACTCACAGCCCTTGATTACTATATAAATACCTTATCGAGTTACTGCACATATGCAGTACCTCACATAAGGGTGACACTGTGATTTGGCATCTATGCCTCTATTCATATATCCCAACCAAACCATGAAGTGCTTCTCACAGGCTCCCGCCCCTGCGGAACACAGAGCTCTGCCTCCTACCTACCTCATAGCCAACAGAGACTAAAAATCTGGGGCAGTTGGCATCTATGCAACAGGTTTTCCTAAAGGTGTATTTTTTTCCCAAGCCTAAGCAGAAAATTTGCCAAAATTAGAAGCCGGTTTTGTCAAAAATTCACCAAAGTCAATATTTTGAATTTTGTGGCAAAATCAATTTATCCAAAATGACTCAACCTATTCTTCTAGCCCAGTGGTTCTCAACCTCAGTCCTCAAGTATCCCCAACAGGCCATGTTTTGGGAATTTCTCTTAGATAAAATAGCTGTCCAAAATACCAAGCCATTGACTCTGCAAACATGGCCCGTTGGGGGTACTTGAGGACAGGGTTGAGAACCACTGTTCTAGCCAATCTCTTTACTGATAATTTTTTTTTCGCAACTAACATACTTACGTACTTTATATTCCTGATTTCAAGACACTGTGAACCCACCTATGGTCCTCATTCAATACACCCACATTTCTGGTAGGCATACCCAAATCATGCCCACTTTCCAGGTTGGTCCTGCGCAGACCCCACTTATAAATACGCTGGGACTGCCCATTACTTATACGTTACAGGTTAGTCCTGTCCAGATTCTCCTCTAAATATGCAGGGACCACCCACTCATGGCACCAGTCCTTACAATTAGTGCACTTTACTGAGCATGTGCAGTATCTCTTATAAGTTTGATGCTGTGTGATCCCTGGACACCAGAGGGACAGAGGGCCAAGATGTGGGACTGTCCCAGTAAATCTGAAACAGTTGGTATGTATGTACTAAGAGAGAAGCATTTATTTTTCCAAATTCTTTAGCCAATCCCAGCCATCCCCTCCAGCTTCCATCAGTGCCTAGCACTGTCCTTGGTAGGGGTCAGAATTTCGCCTGTCCCTCACCTCACAGGGGAAAGACTTCCCATCCACCGTATGTTCAGATCCCTCATGGCGCTGGGTGCCCCAGTGGAAATGGAACTGCTTCAGCCTATACGAGTCATCAAGGGGTCCTCCGCTGAGCACTGCATGACCAAAAAAATGAAAAATTTTAAGTTGCAAAATATATATATATAAAATTTGAAGAGGTTTCTTAATGTAACATCATGGTTTCCCTTTGCAATGATAGTGTAACACAATGGGGGAGATTTACTAAGACTGGTACACTCAGAATCTGGTGCAGATTTGCATGGTAGCCAATTGGCTTCTAACTATCAGCTTATTCAATAAAGCTTTGGCAATAAAACATGGAAGCTGATTAATTTCTATGCAGAGCTGCACCAGATTTTGCACTCTCTGGTTTTGGTAAATCCCCCCCCCCAATGACAGGGAGGGAGGGTGGAGGCTGCAGTCTATGGAGAGCCGAGACAGAGGGCAGCACTGGATCCACCCATAACTGAAATACCAGCGTGATTGGACATATGATTTCTATTGCTCTAATGGCTCTGTGACATCTGATTGGTGACTGGTCCCAGGCACTGATTATCTTCCTCCAATCAGAAAATACAAATGAATAAAGTCTTGTTCAGTCCTAATGGTTTATCCACCCGTTGGGTAAATAATGGGCTCCGCTGTGAATGTTATCAGTCAAGGCGATCTCTGGATAAAGTGACTCAGGATTTGGCAATGGCGTTTCGCTGTGGATGGAGACGGCGTCTCCTGGTGTGTGAAATAACAGAGCTCATACTGTGCGATATTCTATGGAAAAAAGTGCAAATTCACAGCGGCATCACACGAGGCCAACGCTTACCATATAGACACTGGCCAAATTCTGGAAGAACGAAGGCGAAACAATCTATCCGCAATGATTTAAAAAAGTTTACCACAGTTATAGTCTTGGGGACAATTTACATCTCTACATTAATGGGAGTGTTACCGCCACGCACCGAGGCATTGCATAAGGATGCATTGTGGCAAAAAAATTTAGCAGGACAGCTTGGTGTGTCGGAAGCTCATTGATTTCATCTGATAATTAACTGACTGTCACTTAGATCTGCCTTGATTTTTGGAAATGCCCTCCCCTCCTGTGCTCTATGTTGGCATAGCACACTATAGACATGCTGGTAGGTTAATTGGATCCTGTCTAAATTGGTCCTAATATGCGTATGTGTGAAGGCGAGCTAGGAACCTTAGATTGTAAGCTCCTTGAGGGCAGGGACTCATGTGAATGTACAATATATATGTAAAGCGCTGTGTAAATTGACGGTGCTATATAAGTAGCTGTAATAAATAAATATATAGCAAGCAACAGACACACCCCTAATCACAAGGGTCCTCATTGAGATGCGCAATGCTGGGGGAGAGGGGGCATGTCCGACCACAGAGGGGGTGTGTCCGACCAGAGAGAGAAGTGTCAGACCAGAGAGAGGGGGTGTGTCAGACCAGAGAGAGGGGGTGGGTCTGACCAGAGAGGGGAGTGTCTGACCAGAGATGGGAGTGTCTAACCAGGTCTGTTAGGTTCCAGGACTCTGGTTCCCTATTAGACTTCCTGCACTTCCTGCTCTCCCTTCCTGTGCTCTATGTTGGCACACAAGTAACAGACTCACCTCTAATCACAAGGGTCCTCAATGAGATGTGTAATGCTGGGGTGTAATGCTGGGGAAGAGAGGGGGTGTGTCTGATCAGAGAGAGGGGGGCAGGTCTGACCAGAGAGGGGAGTGTCTGACCAGGCCTGTTGGGTTACAGAGTGCACTGGGCAGTTTGATCAGACTCTGGTGCCTATAGGACTTCCTGCACTTCCTGCCCTCCCCTCCTGTACTCTGTGTAGGGTTGCCACCTGTCCAGGATTCACCCGGACAGTCTGGGTTTCAAATCATGTGTCCGGGCTTCAATCCACCTGAAACCCAGACACTTTATTCAGACAGGAATGTGGCTCAGAACAGGGCTTGAAAGGAGGGTGAGGGGGCACTATGTGCGCCACATTACTATTCTCTTTGGAGTGCCCAAAGGTGGCCGAGGTCTGTTACAATCCTATAGTGTATATATGTATAAAAAAATATATGTTTGTGCACCACTAAAGTGTTCGGGTTGGACTTGAAGAAAAAGTGGCAATCCTAACTCTATGTGGCATTGCAAGTAACAGACGCACCCCTAATCACAAGGATCCTTATTGAGATGTGCAATGCTGGGGAAGAGAGGGGGTGTGTCTGACCAGAGAGGGGGTGTGCCTGACCAGAGAGAGGGGTGGGTCTGACCAGAGAGGGGAGTGTCTGACCATAGAGAGGGGGTGGGTCTGCCCAGAGAGGGGAGTGTCTGACCAGACCTGTTAGGTTACAGAGTGCACTGGGCAGTATAATCAGACTCTGGTGCCTATAGGACTTCCTGCACTTCCTGCTCTCCCCTCCTGTGCTCTATGTTGGCATAGCAAGTAACAGACCCAACTCTAATCAGGAGGGTCCCCACTGAGACATGTAATGCTGGGGAAGAGAGGGGCGTGTCTGACCAGAAAGAGTGTGTGTGTGACCATAGAGAGGGGGGGCAGGTCTGACCAGAGAGTGCACTGGGCAGTATGGTCAGATTCTGGTGCCGACAGGACTTCCTGCACTTCCTGCTCTCCCCTCCTGTGCTCTTTGTTGGCATAGTAAGTATCAGACACCCCTAATCACAAGGGTCCCCACTGAGACATGTAATACTGGGGAAGAGAGGGGGTGTCTGACCAGAGGAAGTGATGCAATTTGGGACGGCAGTAAAAATCCAAAACATGTAACAGGATGAGCGCACCACAAATCCCAGTAAAAGGTTATTTTTTATGACAAGAGGTCAAAAGTGAAAGCCGACACATTCCCAAGCTCAAAGCTCTTTTCATCAGGGCTAAAAGAGACAGATAATAAAATATTATAAAAAAACAGAAATAGTTTCATGGTTTATATTAAACATAATATTTTAAGTTATCTTCTTCTGTTAGCCCTGATGAAGGGGAGTGTTGAGCCCCGAAATGAGATGGTCTTGTGAAAACCTTCCATCTGCATCCATGAAGGTGATTGGCACCTTACAATTAGCGGTCCTGCGCTCTCACCTGTCTTGTCATCATTGTCATCGAACTCCACCATGACAGAGTGACCATTGTTGGAGAGGCTGATGGACGTGGACTGGTCATAGGACACCACCAGAGGCTTTAAGCTGGGGTTGAAGACGGCCTGATTGGCCACGATATTGATGGGGGACTGGCGATTTCCCTGGGCGATGGGGAAGTAGCGGTGCCACTCAGAGGGACCTGGAGATGGGGGAAGGTAGACAGTTAGTGACAAATCCACTCTACAAAGGCACCAGTATTATAGCTGCTATCAGTTACTTCTCCAGGCGGTCCCAGCTCTGCCTCCTGACTAATATCTGAACTCAAACTGATTTGTCACTGAAGTGATGTCATCACTGGGTCTCTGTGCTTCTCTATCCAATGCAGGCAGTCAAGGTCCTGAAAACATCACAGTAGTGCCTGATGTAGGCAGTGGGCTGGCTCTTGGGAGGAGTTATGCAAATACCAAAATGCCTTGATGGATGGGTGGCAGTCACCCTGCTCTCTCCTCTTATCAGCATCCTTCTTGTCAGCACATAAACTGATTGGCTCCTTGTACTGCTTCTCCCTCTCCCAATCAGAGCTCTGCTGTACAGGGACTGCAGGAGGCTGATACCAGCTCAAATTTGGGTACTAATTCCTATTACAGGTCAAACCGCACGACAAGTTGCACCCTATTGTCAACAATAGAACTGTTCAAACCGGTGCAACGCCGAATTTGTGGTGCAGCACCGATTTGAAAAAGTTGTTCCTGCACTCCTTTTCGTGATTTCAGGTGCGACTTGCATAGACATCTGTGCATAAAGTCGCACAGATGTCAGCCAAGTCGCACTTGAAGTCGTACTGACATGCGGCTTTGAAATCATGCGATTTCGGGTGAAGTTGCACGATTTTAAAGCCTCATTCGGTGTGAATCAGGACTTACACTGCTTGTATATAAAAGTTACAAACCAACGTATTAATGATTACAGCTTTGCATTTTTTGTGTCTCGTATCTGGCTGGGTTCACACCGAACAGGAATCGCACCGCATTCCTATTCAAATCACATGAGATTCTTTGCAGTGCAATTTGAGCCCATTCATTTCATATGGGCTTAATTTGCAAAAGGTGCAGGCATCTTTTTTTTTTTTTTGCAGGAATCGGATATTATGGGTGTTCACATTCATGCAATCTGATTCTTGCAATTGCACTGCATTTTGCAACCTGTTTTGGGGTATCAATAATTTAACATTGACAGTGGTGGCAGATCGCATGGATGGAGCGTGATTCCAAGGTGATGCTGGAAATGCTGAGGATTCACTGCATTTCCTGCACCGCATATATGTGAACTGGAACTTAAAGTAGAAACAAAGGGAAACATTGGGGTTGATTTACTAAAACTGGAGCACTCAGAATCTGGTGCAGCTGTGCATGGTAGCCAATCAGCTTCCAACCTCAGCTTGTTTAATTAGGCTCCATTCACACTTGTAGGACTCCAAAGTTGCACGACTTTGGAGTGCAACTTTAATGCAACTATGGATGGGTGCGACTTTGGCTTTGGTTTTGATCAATGATAATGGACAACTGCTGCATTGTATAAAATTCAGGTATGACTTTCATGCAACTTTTGGGGGTAACTTTGAAGTCTATGGCCCTCAAGTTGCATGAAAGTCAGACCAAAGTAGTGCATGATTTACTTTAAAGTCGCTGCGACTTTTAGGCCCCTTTCACACTTGTGCGACTTGTCCTTTGACTTGGGACCGCAAGTCGCATGACAAGTTGTACCCCATGATTCCCAATGAGTACCATTTATACCTCTGCCTCCCCCCCCCCCCCTCCGGTGCCACATTTGGCACCTTGTAGGGGGGAGGGGTAGCTGGTTTTGACAGGTACCCGCTCCCACTTCCGCGGCAAACTCAGCCTGAAGTTCGGCCCTCGGCGCAGCCGGGCCATTGAGAAAGCGCAGCGCGATGCGTGCATGTGCAGTAGGAAATTGTGGCTTCACTGCCGTTTTGTGATAAATAGATAAATCTATGAAGCAGCGCTAAAAAAATGTAACTCAATATTGTGAAAACACAAAACGAAATCAATATAATGACATCAAACTTATTAGGTGAAAATATGTGTATAAAGAAATCACACCAAATATGTAAATAAGTGTCCATAAGAACCCATTCACAAGGGCTAAAAATGAAAAATATATGTGAAACAAGAACTCAACCGCCAGTCAGCAAGCGTGCCCGATGACGAAGCATCGTAGCCACGCCCAACTAGTTTCGTCAAAGAGATGACGTCATCACGCATGCTTGCGTGGTTGAGTTCGGTGCAGGCACACAGCCTGCTGCTTTTTGGGAGAGCAACTGTATCTGTTTGTTGCGTTATGCATGTTTTTTAAACATATTGCCGAAGGATTTGCTTAGTGTGATTCCCTTTGCAAGTTTTACTTGTTATTTTTTGAATAAATGTTTTTTTATGGGTTAAACTATGGGCGTATATCCTTTTTATTTTTATTTTTCATCCTGCTGATGAACCAACCCTGACTGGATCACGTTCGGTGCTTTGTAGTATCCCTTCATGAGGAGATGTTACCAGCGCATTTGACCATACTATATGATGGTCCACCGAATCCGGTAAGAGGCTTTGATACTCGGTGTCACCTGGTGGTGGAAGCACTACGAATTGTGATTGCGGGGACACTGGTGAAGCAAGTGAATCGTGGATGATTTGCTTCCTTTGGACTTTCTTGTTTCACATATATTTTTTTTCTTTTTAGCCCTTGTGAATGGGTTCTTATGGACACTTATTTACATATTTGGAGAGATTTCTTTATACATGTTTTTTCACCTAATAAGTTTGATGTCATTATATTGATTTTTGTTTTTTTAGTTCAATTTTTTTTTTTTAGCGCTGCTTCATATATTTATCACAATTCTTGCATTTAGTGTCACAGATTGCTTAAGCGGCTGCTCGTTTGTAATTTATATGTTTTAGCGCAGCTATCCTATATGATTTTTCACTGCCGGTTTCCCTTACCCAAGATGGCGGCGCCAGCACCCGAGAACCAATTCAAGAATCAGCTTGGGTGAGGACACCGCAGGATGCCTGGACAGGTAAGTGCCCTAATAGTAAAAGTCTGCAGCTACGGGATTTGTAACTGCTGACTTTTCATTTTTTGTTGGGTGGGGAGGGGCTGGAGCTCCGCTTTAAGGTGTAAAATGTGGCCACACACCTGTAATCAGCTCAGAGGAGTCACAACAATACAATATAATCAAAATATTAATAACAATAATAATAATAATAATAATAATAAAAAATAATAACAATAACAACGATAGCAAATAATAATAAAATAATAAGAAGAAACAACAAAATAATAATAATAACAATAATAGGAACAGCAATATAATATATTAATAATAATAAAATTAGCAATATAATAATAAAATACAGTTTATGGCAGCAATAATTAGGACAATGTGCATGATGCTCTTGGTCTCAATATTTATATTTATTTATATATATAATTTTCTTTTTTTCGGGGTGGGATATAGAGAATAGATAAATAATGCTCTCCAAACTGCGCCTCGGGCAATGCAAAAATTGCACTAATGTTAGATTTCGGGATGGGGCGCTGATGGAAGGCAATTAAACAAATCAATCTTCAGTAGGTTTATTATAGGGTTATAGGTTTGCATGAGTCTGTTATAAATTTTATGGCGTATAACTTCCTATTTTCCGGCAGGGCGCTCGCTGTCATCGTCTCACACTTTTTACAGGTGAAATTTGCGTTCTGCGTCTCTGTATAAGAAAATCGCTGTGGTTGTTCACCGAGGACGTAATATCATCCTCTGCCCCGGGGTGAGGAGAGGAGCGGAGGAAAGTCTCATTTCCTGAGCTCCGCAGATCAGATGTCATGGTGTAAAGGGATCTCTTATGGGGTCATCCTATGAAGGAGGACAGGAAAGTGCTCAGGGAGACAATACGCAGAACTCCCATCCCCCCTCTATCATAAAATAAATCAATAGAAATAATATGCAATCAGGTCCTATAGAAATCCACTGTATCCTCACAACCTGTATTTATCAATGAGAAATCTTCCTGCCACAACTACCAGCCAGAGACTACTGCCTTGTTACAGGAGACTGTTGGAGGCTGCTACCATGTCAGAGAAGACCACTAGAAACTGCAGCCTTATGACAGGCGACTGTTACAGTGATACAAGAGAAGGCTAGAGACTGCTGGTGACTATTAGAGGCTGCTACCATGTCACAGAAGACTGCTAGAGACAGCTGCCTTGTTACAGGAGGATGTTAGAGGATATTATTGAGTCAAAGAAGACTACTGGAAACTGCCACTTTGTTACAGGAGACTGTTGAAAGCTGCTACTGTGTTATAAGAGAAGGCTAGAGACTGCTGGCATATTTAAGGAGATTATTAGAGTCTGCTATCATGTCACAGATGACTGCTAGAGAACGATGGCTTGTTACAGGAGACTGCTAGAGGTTGCTATCATGTCGCAGAAAAATAAAATAAACCGTTGCCTTATGACAAACGTTTAGAAGTTACAAATGTTACAAAAGAAGGCTAAAGACCACTGTTGTATTTGAGCACGGTTTGCTCCAATAATGCTACATATGCATTTGTGTATTTATTTGTTTGTTTGTATGTAAACAATAAAAATTATACCTTTAAAAAAAAAAAGACAACTGTTGTGTTAAAGACTATTAAAGGCTGCTGCCATGTTACAAGAGAAGGCTAGGGACTGCTGTCATGTTAAAGGAGACTATTAGAGCCTGCTACCGTGTCACAGAAAACTACTAGAGGCTGTTGCCTTATGACAGGAAACTGTTAGAAGCCGCTACCATTTTGCAAGAGAAAACTAGAGACTGGTGGCATGTTAAAGGTGACTATTGGAGGATGCTACTATGTCACAGAAGACTACTGGAGACAGCTGCCTTGTTACAAGAGACTGCTAGAGAATGCTGCCATTTTACAGAAAAGTGCTGGAGATTTCTGTTATAATACATGTGATTGTTAGAGATTGTCGTCATTCTACAGGAGACTGCTAGAGATTGTTTGCTTGTTACAGAAGATGGCTGAGGCTACTGACATGTTACAGGAGAAAGTTAGAGACAGCTGCCCTGTTACAGGAGACTGCTGGAGACTGTTTGCTATGCTACAGGAGACTTTGAGAGATTGCTGTCATGTCAAAAGGGACTGCTAGAAATTGCTGCCATCTAACAGGAGACTGCTAGAGACAGATGATATGACCGCCAAGTTACAGGAGCCTGTTAGAGACAGCTGACATGTTACAAGAGACTATTAGAGACACTGAAATTGCTACTACCTTCCATGAAATCTCTAGAGACTTATATCAAGTTACAAGAGACTGTTAGAGATGGCTGCAATGTTACAGTACATGAAATTGTTAGAGACTCATGTCAAGGTAGAAGAGACTGCTGGAGACTCATGTCAAGGTAGAAGAGACTGCTAGAGACTGCTGCTATATTACATAAAACTGCTGGAGACTCATGTCAAGGTAGAAGAGACTGCTAGAGACTGCTGCTATATTACATAAAACTGCTGGAGACTCATGTCAAGTTGCAAGAGACTGCCTCCAAGTTACAGGAGCCTGTTAGAGACTACTGTAACATTACATGAAACCTTATAGACCGTTAGAGACTTCCGCCATGTTGTAGGAAAGTGTTAGAGATTCATGTTAAGTTAAAAGAGACTGCCTGAAAGTTAGCTGTTAGAGATTTCTCCCACATTACACAAAACCCCTAGAGACTGTTAGAGACTGCTGCCACGTTGCTGGAAGTGCTAGAGATTCCTGTCAAGTTACAAGAGACTGCTACCACGTCTCTATCTGCACAATACACAGCTCAGATCTTCACCTTTATCCCCATTGTATCTTCTGTGAGTTGAAGCCTTCAGATTTTATACAACAATCTTCATTCGTGTTTTTTGTGGATTGTAAATATCTTTTTATTGGGATACAATGTGTTTACAATCCACAAAAACACAAACGGGCAGACATTAACCTTTCTCCTCATTATCACATCATGAAACTCAGCTATTAACCTGCAACAAAGTTTACATTGCAACCTACAAAATGTTGTGTAAACATCGCAATCCACAGAGCCATGTATTGGGTGAGCACCATCGCCCGCTACCGGAGACGAAACCCCTCGCTGAAGGAGTGACTTCACTTCACTGCTTCATCCAGTCAATGGGATACTAGAGGGATCACCAACAGAAAGAAGAAGGTCCTGATTCTTCTATATAGATCTTTATATCACTAGAGGGATCACCAGCAGAAGGAAGGAGGTCCTGATTCCTCTATATAGAACTTTATATCACTAGGAGAAGGTCCTAATTCCTCTATATAGTTTTTTATATCAACTAGAGGGATCACCAGCAGGAAGAAGGAGATCCTGACTCCTCTATTTAAAACTTTAACTATCTCCTTCCTCCTGCTGGTGACCCCTTTAGTGAAATAAAGATCTAAATAGGGGGATCAGGACCTCCTTCCTCCTTTTCGTTTATCCTTCTAGTGATATAAAGAACTATAGAGGGATCCCCACAGGAGAAAGGAGGTCCTGATTCCTCTATATAGATCTTTATATCACTAGAGGAACCACCAGCAGAACGAAGGAGGTCCAGATTCCTCTACATAAGAGTTTAGTTATCTCCTTCCTCCTGCTGGTGACCCCTGTAGTGATATAAATTTCTAAATATAGGAAACAGGACCTTCTTCCTCATGTTGGTGATCTAAAGATCTATATGGAGGAATTATCTCCTCCTTCCTCGTGCAGGTGAACCTCTAGCAATATAAAGATCTAAATAGAGGAATCAGGATCTCATTCCTCTTGCTGGTGATCCCTCTAGTGATATAAAGATCTATATAGAGGAACCAGGACCTCCTTCCCCCTGCTGGTAATCTTTCTAGTGATACAAAGATCTATATAGAGGAATCAGGACCTCTTTCATCCTGCTGGTGACCACACTAGTGATATAAAGATCTATATAGAAAAATCAGGACCTCTATCCTCGTATTGGTGATCCCTCTAGTGATATAAAGATCTATATAGAAAAATCAGGACCTCTTTCCTCCTGCTGGTGATCCCTCTTATGATATAAAGATCTATATAGAAAAATCAGGACCTCCTTCCTCCTGCTGGTGATCCCTCTTATGATATAAAGATCTATTCAGAAAAATCTGAACTATTTCCTCCTGCTGGTGATCCCTCTTGTGATATAAAGATCTCTAGAAGGATCCTCCACAGAAGAAAGGGGGTCCTGATTCTATATAGATCTTTACATCACTAGAGGGGTCACCAGAAGGATAAAGGAGCTCCTAATTCATCTACATGAGACTTTAGTTATCCCCTTCCTCCCGCTGGTGATCCCTCTAGTGATATAAAGATCTACCGTATATATGGGAATCAGGACCTCTTTCCTCCTGCTTGTGATCCCTCTAGTGATATAAAGAGAGGAATCAGGACCTCCTACCTCCATCAGATGACTCCTTTGGTGATATAAAGATCTATATAGAGGAATCAGGACCTCCTTCCACCTGCTGGTGATCCCTCTAGTGATTTAAAGATCTATTTAGGGGAATCAGGACCTCTTTGCTCCATCAGGTAATCCCTCTGGTGATACATCCCTGAATTCTTTTCACTTTCCCTATTGCCGGGACACCCTATTTGCTCACTTTGCAATCATCTGAAATAAGCCCCCAAAGTCTTTTTCCTCTGTAGCTCTGGCCAGCACTGTACCCCAGTAATCAGAGGATTCTTTTCCCCTAGTTGCATTATTTTTTTCAATGTGTAAGCGGCACTATGTGAGCAGTT
Organism: Aquarana catesbeiana; assembly: GCF_042186555.1. Lineage (NCBI taxonomy): Eukaryota > Metazoa > Chordata > Amphibia > Anura > Ranidae > Aquarana > Aquarana catesbeiana. The sequence goes on from NC_133334.1 coordinate 255,817,694, forward strand.
TTTGTACCCCTTTCTCCAAGTGAACGGCATTGGGGCTTGGGACGCAGTGATAGCAGCAGTGCCTGGCACGTTGGTGTCCCCTGCGCTGGGATGTGCAGGTATGTGGAGCACGGATGAGGATGATAAGAACGCGGAATATGGAGTGTGAATGTGGAGCCTTGTGTGCTCCTAATACACTGAGGAATGTGCAGAAGGAGATTATTATGATCAGAGTATTACCGTCCTCCTCGCCGTATCCCCAGCAGTGCTGTCCCGTCATTGTCACACGCTGCAGAAGAGTTCCCGTATCGTCCTGGCTGCACCTCACCTGCAGCTTTTATACTGCACACTCCAGTTGTCAATCAAACTCTTAAAGGGACAGTGTACAGGGGAGGGGGGGGAGCAGTTTAGCTGATTTATAGGAGGGACATAGGAACTGCTCAACTTCTTCTCACCCCACCTCTCCTCTTTACTGTCAAGGGCGGACAGTACAAGCAATCACCAGACATAATCCACCATTTACAGGACAACTAGGGACTATTCACTCTCACTTTATTCCTAAAGCTGGCCATAGATGAGTAAGAAAATAATGAAAATTCCAAAAAGAATTGAAACGTTCTTTTTGATCTAACATTCGATGTTGCAATCATTGTATTAGAAATTTTCCAGTGAATTTCAACATTTTTTTCTTTTTTTTTTTTCATTTTTAACATTAAACTTCGTTTTTTTTTTCTGATCGATTTCTACTTTTTCACCTATTGCTCATGCGCATTTAACTTAATTTTTTTTTTTAAAGACTGACCTAAAAGAAATTAGAAAATCAGTCGAAAAAATGTTTCCAACATGTTTGTTCTTTTTCAATCTTGAATAGGAAATCGACTGTCCCAGTAAGCACACTAACCATCGGAAACTCAAACAATCGATCTACCAACTCCATTTTCTATTCGATTTTCTATCCATCCAACCCTTTAATGCCCAGGGTTTTTGAGGCTTATACCACATTTATCAGCCACGATATGGGCCGGTTAACTTGACAATAACTCTCTGACTCGTTTTCCCGACTGACAGCGCGTCTCGGAACTAGGAACACACACAGTTGCACATTCCTGGTTTTCTGCAGCAAGGTCAATAAGCATTCTCACAGCAAGGGGCATTTTACACATTTGGACTTGTGTCCTGGACTAGTTGTGTTGCAGTCACAAAGGGGTTTATTTATTTATTTAGGTTAATGTGTCTTTCACACTATAACACATGTGCCGTCCCATATTTCCAGGAGTGATTGTCACAGACAATGGCTGTATTTTCTGTGGACCATACAGCACAATAACAATGGATAATTCAGGACGTGGGGAGGCTGAGTACACTGATCAGCACTGACACAGAGGAAGGGTAAAGAGCAATCACTGTGCAATAGGGACAGTCCAGATGTTCAAATCGAATGTAAGTTCAACTCGAACATCGGGTGTTCGTTTGTTCGCAAACTAACCGAACATATGGGGCATTCGTGGCAAATTCGAGCACCCCATAATGCACTGCAAGATCGCAATGCATTGATGACTGCTGGTTGGCCAAAGCATGCACCTGACCTGCATGCTTTGGCCAATCACAGCGCGATCTGCTGTGAGAGCCATGATTGGCCAAAGACAGGGTGCCTTTGGCCAATCATGGTTCAGGGGGCTAAGTCCACGTGCCCCACACTATATAAGGCTGCTTACACGGCGGCCGCATGTAGTGTGTTGGATTTGAGGAGATTGAGAGAACTTGAGCTAGATGAGGCAGGTTAGTTAGTCGCGGGCAGGCAGTTTAGTATATATATCTATATACAGTGTAGTCAGTGTAGACTATATATACAGGGTAGGCAGTCTTGTTTATATTCAGTGCAGTCAGTGCAGAGTATATAATACAGTGCATTGAAGTGGTTAAGGGGAACCCTATAACAGAATTATGAAATATAAACCCCTAAAATCCATACCAGGCCCTTTGGGTGTGGTATAGATTTTAAAGGGAACTCCACGTCAAAAAAAAAAACAGCATGGGGTCCCCCCAAAATCCATACCAGGCCCTTTGGGTCTGGCATGGATCCTAAGGGGAACTCCACACCAAAATGTTAAAAAAAATTGGCGTGGGGTCCCCACCGAAATCCATACCAGACCCTTATCCGAGTGTGCAGCCTGGCGGGCTACCCATTCGCCAAAAAAAGTGTCAAGAAGTAAAAACCATAATAGACAGATTTTGACAATTCCTTTATTAAAAAAAAAAAATGTCTCGCGGTGTACATCCATCGTCAATCACGCCGCCGGATGGCTCCGAAAAATAAAAAATAAAATAAGAAACAAAAAAACTCCGCCTCCATGGGAGGCCTCCCAGCGACTGCTGTCTCTTGGCTGTGGTTTTTACTTTTTGACACCTTTTTTGGTGAATGGGTAGGGGTACAATGTACCCCTACCCATTCACCTGGGGGGGATCTGGAGCCCCCTTGTTAAAGGGGGCTTCCAGATTCCAATAAGCCCCCCACCCGCAGACCCCGACAACCAATGGCCAGGGTTGTTGGGAAGAGGCCCTTGTCCCCATCAACATGGGGACAAGGTGCTTTGGGGGGCCCCCAAAGCACCCTCCTCATGTTGAGGGCAAGCGGCCTGGTATGGTTCAGGGGGGGCTCGTCACCCCCTTTTATGGCCTGCCAGGCTGCTTGCTCGGATAAGGGTCTGGTATAGATTTTGGGGTGACTCCCACACCAATTTTTTTTTAATTTTGCCGTGGATTTCCCCTTAAAATCCATACCAGACCTGAAGGGCCTGGTATGGACTGGGGGGGGGGGGGACCCATGCTGATTTTTTTCATAGATTTTTATCTATATTGCCAGGAGTCTGCAATACATTACAGCTGCGAGCAAGTTTAAATGACATTTTTTCCTTTAGAAATGTCATTTTGCTGCGACACTGTTCTGAAACACATTGCACAGATGCGCCACTTTACAGGCAGACCAAAGGGACCCCCAGGCACGATATTTAAAGGAATGTTTCATTTTTATTGTTTCACTTTAAGCATTATTAAAAAAACTGTAGTTTTAAAAACTTTTTTTTTGCATTGATACATGTCCCCTGGGGCAGGACCCGGGTCCCCATACACTTTTTATGACAATAACTTGCATATAAGCCTTTAAAATGATCACTTTTGATTTTTCATGTTTGTGTCCAATAGACTTTAATAGGGTTTGCATGTTCGCTCAAATTTTTTGTCTGTTCGCATGTTCTGGTGCGAACTGAACCTGGGGGTGTCTTTGGCCCATCCCTACTGTGCAGCAATACAGAGCAGGAAGCAGAACCTGCAGCTGTAATATGGGAATATGGATTACCATTTCCCACAACGCACAAAAAAACACCTAAAACATCTTTTGCAGGTACAACTTGCTAATGTGTGTGCGAAAACACGCACCAAAGTGCATCGTAACAAAGAACCAGGTGTTTTTGTGCTTAGCAAATTTTTTTGTTAAAAAAAGGGTCATGCGCTTTTTTTGTCCAACTTTTTCCTGTTAGTCAGCCCATAGAAATGAATAGACCGCCCTAAATGTAACAGCCAAAATTGTGCATGCGCTGGTAAACCTGCATAGGTGCAAATAGAGTCTTAATCACATAAGGCCTTGTCTACACTATGTGTAGGGAAAAATCACGTTCCCACTCATGATTTTGTGCGGGTGGTTCTCGCGCAATTCCATGTGTCGAGCATAGGACGGCCCATTCACTTGAATGGGCTGCCCTATGCGCGTTTTGTCGCGACAAAGAAGTTAAGTCAGGTGTGATATTACACACGCGTTTTGCCATATTTCTCACACATTTTGTCATGCAATAATCACAACAAATTTGCACTGCGTTTGGCACCCAAATGCAGGTTTTGCAAAGTTTTGGAAGTGCAGGCAGAATCATGCTGATTCAGCACACGGTTCCTAATCACTCCACATGTGAACGGGCCTTATGGTGTTGGAAAGAGAGCTTGGGTATACAGCGCTACTCCATGTGTATATATATATATATATATATATATATATATATATATATACACAGTATCTCACAAAAGTGAGTACACCCCTCACATTTTTGTAAATATTTTATTCTATCTTTTCATGCGACAACACTGAAGAAATGACACTTTGTTACAATGTACAGTAGTGAGTGTACAGATTGTATAACAGTGTAAATTTGCTGTCCTCTCAAAATAACTCAACACACAGCCATTAATGTCTAAACTGCTGGCAACAAAAGTGAGTACACCCCTGAGTGAAAATGTCCAAATTGGGCCCAAAGTGTCAATATTTTGTGTGGACACCATTATTTTCCAGCACTGCTTTAACCCTCTTGAGCATGGAGTTCACCAGAGCTTCACAGGTTGCCACTGGAGTCCTCTTCCACTCCTCCATGATGACATCACAGAGCTGGTGGATGTTAGAGACCTTGCGCTCCTCCACCTTCTGTTTGAGGATGCCCCACAGATCCTCAATAGGATTTAGATCTGGAGACATGCTTGGCCAGTCCATCACCTTTACCCTCAGCTTCTTTAGCAAGGCAGTGGTCATCTCGGAGGTGTGTTTGGGGACGTTATCATGTTGGAATACTGCCCTGCGACTGCCCTGCGGCCCAATCTCCATAGGGAGGGGATCATGCTCTGCTTCAGTATGTCACAGGACATGTTGCCATTCATGGTTCCCTCAATGAACTGTAGCTCCCCAGTGCCGGCAGCACTCATGCAGCCCCAGATCATGGCACTCCCACCACCATGCTTGACTGTAGACAAGACACACTTGTCTTTGTCCTCCTCACCTGGTTGCCGCCACACACGCTTGACACCATCCAAACCAAATAAGTTTATTTTGGTCTCATCGGACCACAGGACATGGTTTCAGTAATCCATGTCCTTAGTCTGCTTGTCTTCAGCAAACTGTTTGCGGGCTTTCTTGTGCATCATCTTTAGAAGAGGCTTCCTTCTGGGACGACAGCCATGCAGACCAATTTGATGCAGTGTGCGGCGTATGGTCTGAGCACTGATAGGCTGACCCCCCACCCCTTCAACCTCTGCAACAATGCTGGCAGCACTCATATGTCTATTTCCCAAAGACAACCTCTGGATATGACGCTGAGCACGTGACCTCAACTTCTTTGGTCCACCATCAATGCACACCTTGAAAACCAAAAACCTTCTGGTACTTGGGGATTTCAATCTGTGGGCAAACTCTGCCCAAGACCCTATTGCAACCGCCTGCGTTAACCAAATGGAAGAACTTGGCCTGCAACAATTGATAAATGCTCCTACGCACGGTTCAGGACACACTTTAGATCTCATCTTCAAACAGAATATGGACATCGACATATTCGACAACACTCCACTACCATGGACGGACCACCATGCTATCAAATTTAAAATCACCACTAACACCATCCTCCGGAAACAGAAACGGGCAACAGCAACACACTGGAATAGATCTCAGAAGAAACTACACTCTGAACTCTTCAAAACTACATTGTCGAGCAAAATTCTTCTGCTAAACCCAAACCTCTCAACGGAACAAACACTCAACTCCCTAAACAATGTTTTACTACAAACAGCAGACTCCGTGGCGCCAAAACGCAGAACACCCGTCCGCAAAAAAAACTCGAGTTGGTTTAATGGCACTCTCACCCTACTCAAGCAAGAACGCAGAAGAGCTGAGAGAACTTGGAGAAGAAATCCCACCAAGGAAAACCATGTTAACTACAAAGCACTCACGGTGAAATACCACAAGGCAATCTTTAAAGCCAAAAAAGAACATTTTGCAGACACCATCTCATCCGCCTTAAACCGCCCGCGGGAACTTTTCAAAATAGTTGCTCAATCAATGAACCCGACCTGCCTAGAGCCCCCTGCAAACGATACTCAAGAATTCTGCAATGAGTTATCAGATTTCTTCATCGACAAAATCGACAACATTCGGAAAGCAATTCATCAGAAAATAACAACCAACCTCACCCAACCAATGCAAAAAGAGCATATCGACACGAACATCACTCAACCACCGAAGTTCTTTTTGTCCCCAATCACTACGGACACAACTAAAAACATCATCGGAAGCCTTCGCGACAGCACATCACCGAACGACATCATCCCCACCAAATTGTTCAAAGAATGTTCCGACATCCTGGCCCCCACCCTAACACATCTCATAAATCAATCATTCAAAGAAGGGACTGTGCCAACCTCCCTCAAGCAAGGCATCGTCAAACCCCTGCTAAAGAAACCTAATCTCGACCCTAAAGACCCTAACTGCCGCAGACCAATAACAAGCCTCAACACCATCTCCAAGATTATAGAGAAAGCAGTAGTACAACAGCTACAACACCACCTGGAGACACACCACCTCCTGGACCCTCTGCAATCAGGCTTCCGCCCAGGCCATGGCACAGAAACAGCACTTCTCAAAATATGGGACGACGCCCTCGAAGCAGCAGATGACGGAGAACCGAGTATCCTGGTACTGTTAGACCTCAGCGCAGCATTCGATACAGTGGACCACAATACTTTACTTGTCCGCCTCTCAGAAGTTGCAGGAGCCACAGATTCTGCCCTAAAATGGTTTACATCCTTCTTAGAGAATCGCTCTCAGACAGTGAAACTAGGAACATTCACCTCGGAATCTCGGGCAGTCTCCTGTGGAGTCCCTCAGGGCTCACCCTTGTCACCAGTGCTATTTAACATCTACATCCGCCCGCTTCTCAATATCATCAGGAAAACGGACCTCTGCTTCCACTCATACACAGACGACACCCAACTCTACCTTCGCATTAACGGACAAAAAGATCATCATCAGCAACTACAGAAATGCCTCACTTTAATCAATGACTGGATGACCACTAGCTCCCTCAAACTCAACGGATCAAAAACAGAACTTCTTCTCCTGCAAGCCAACAAAAATTCCAAAATTAAGACTCCGTGGACACCACCCTCCATCCTCGGACAGACCATCTCCCCCAGCACCAAAGTCAAGAGTCTCGGAGTCATCTTTGACTCAGGAATGACAATGGATGCACAAATAGGATCGGTGGTGAGCGGATCCCACCACCTCCTCCGCCTGCTTCGCAGACTCATCCCCTTCATCCCAGAAGAGGACAAAGCGGCAGTTGTGGGAACAATCATCAATTCCCGACTCGACTACGCAAATTCCCTCTACGTAGGTCTACCCCAATATCAGCTTGCGCGCTTGCAACTCATCCAAAATACGGCGGCAAGACTGTTAACAGGAAAAAAGCCCTGGGAATCCATCTCCCCATCCCTAAAAAGCCTACATTGGCTAACTGTGAAGAATCGGATCATATTCAAGACCCTCTGCCTCACCCATAAATGCATACAAGGAAACGCTCCGCAATATCTCCGGGAAAAAATAAAACACTACACACCGAATCGCAGTCTTCGATCAGCTAACCAAAACCTCCTCATCATTCCCAAATACCGCTACAAAGCAAAGGGAGAACGTAGATTTGCAGTCCAAGGACCTCGACTATGGAATGCTCTCCCAACCAACCTCCGCATGGAAGAAAACCACCAGGCCTTCAGGAAAAAACTAAAGACCTTCCTTTTCTAGAAGCTGGCTACAGAGAATACATCTAGCGCCTTGAGGCGATTCAGTTCGCAATTGCAGCGCTTTACAAATCATTCATTCATTCATTCATTCATTCACCATGGCGAGGCCTGTTCTGAGTGGAACCTGTCCTGGTAAACTGCTGGATGGTCATGGGCACCATGCTGCAGCTCAGTTTCAGGGTCTTGGCAATCTTCTTATCGCCTAGGCCATCTTTATGTAGAGCAACAATTCTTTTTTTCAGATCCTCAGAGAGTTCATTGCCATGAGGTGCCATGTTGAACTTCCAGTGACCAGTATGAGAGAGTGAGAGCGATAACACCAAATTTAACACACCTGCTCCCCATTTACACCTGAGACCTTGTAACACTAATGAGTCACATGACACCGGGGAGGGAAAATGGCTAATTGGGCCCAATTTGGACATTTTCACTTAGGGGTGTACTCACTTTTGTTGCCAGCGGTTTAGACATTAATGGCTGTGTGTTGAGTTATTTTGATGGGGACAGCAAATTTACACTGTTATACAAGCTGTACACTCACTACTGTACATTGTAGCAAAGTCTCATTTCTTCAGTGTTGTCACATGAAAAGATATAAAAAATATTTTCAAAAATGTGAGGGGTGTACTTACTTTTGTGAGATACTGTATATTACCTATCTTTTCTATATTACCAAAAGTAGTGGGACACCTGCCTTTACACGCACATGAACTTTAATGGCATTCAGTCTTCGTCCATAGGGTTCAATATTAAGTTGGCCCACCCCCTGCAGCTATAACAGCTTCAACTTTTCTGGGAAGGCTGTCCACAAGGTTTAGGAGTGTGTCTATGGGAATGTTTGACCATTCTTCCAGAAGCACATTTGTGAGGTCATCCACTGAAGTGGGTGAGAAGGCCTGGCTCACAGTCTCCGCTCTAATTCATCCCAAAGGTGTTCTAGTGGGTTAAGGTCAGGACTCTGTGCAGGCCAGTCAAGTTCCTTCACCCCAAACTCACTCATCCATGTGTTTATGGACCCTGCTTTGTGCACTGGTGCTCAGTCATGTTGGAACAGGAAGGGGCCATCCCCAAACTGTTCCCACAAAGTTGGGAGCATGAAATTGTCCAAAATGTCTTGGTATGCTGACGCCTTAAAGGCCTAACCCCTGAGAAACAACCCCACACCATAATCCCCCCCTCCACCAATTGATTTGGACCAGTGCACAAAGAAAGGTCCATAAAGACATGGATGAGCGAGTTTGGGGTGGAGGAACTTGAATGGCCTGCGCAGAGTCCTTACCATGACCCGATAGAACACCTTTGGGGTGAATTAGAACGGAAACTGCGAGCCAGGGCTTCTTGTCCAACATCAGTGCCTGACTTCACAAATGCGCTTCTGGAAGAATGGTCAAACATTCCCTTATGCCGCGTACACACGGTCGGATTTTTCGTCTACAAAAGTCCAACGGACGCCGACGGACCAAAGCCGGCTGACAATCCGATCGTGTGTGGGCTTCCCCATACTTTCAGCGGACTTTTCCAGCCGCAAATCTGACGGACTTTAGATTTGAAACATGCTTCAAATCTTTACGTCGTAACTCCGCCGGACCCAGAAATCCGCTCGTCTGTATGCTAATCCGACGGACAAAAACCCACGCTAGGGCAGCTATTGGCTACTGGCTATCAACTTCCTTATTTTAGTCCGGTGTACGTCATCACGTCCGAATCCGTCGGACTTTTGTGTGATCGTATGTAGGCAAGTCCGTTCGTTAGAAAGTCTGTCGGACGGGCTGTCGGACTTTTGTAGCCGAAAAGTCAGACCGTGTGTACGCGGCATGAGACACAGTAAAGGCAGAATGCTTTTTGCATTCTATGGATTAAGATAAAAAACCTTCTGTGTGCAGCAGCCCCTCTAATACTTACCTGAGCCCCCTCTAGATCCAGCGATGTTGCAGCAGTGTCTCGGCTGCCCGGGACTCCCCTCCTCATTGGCTGAGACAGCAGCTTGGTGCCATTGGTTTCCACTGCTGTCAATCAAAGTCAGCGTGGCCGGGTCATGGCTCCGTGTCTGAATGGACACACAGAGCTGCGGCCCGGCTCGGATGCCCCCATAGCAAGCTGCTTGCTGTGGGGCGAACTCAACAGGTGGGAGGGACCAGGAGCACTGAAGAGGGACCTGAGAAGAGGAGGATCTGGGCTGCTCTGTGCAAAACCAACTGCACAGAGCAGGTAAGTATAACATGTTTGTTGCCTCACATGGTGTGGAACGTCTGACACAGAGCAGGACCGGCTTTTCAACACAAACGTTTCTACAAAGGGTCTAGCGTTCTCTCTCCATCCCCCCCCCCCCCCCCCTCAACTGGACGGACCGCTATAGGGCCACGTTATGTCACACACATAGATTGGACTTGATGGACTTGTGTCTTTTTTCAACCTCACCTACTATGTAACTATATGTAACTATATGTGCTGGCCTTAGGGTCCAACAACGCTGGTTTGACCATCTTCAATACCTGCCCACTGCCAATATCTATTAAATATAAGCTTCATAAGCTGCCACTTATCTGGAGTCAGACTCCTCAATATAGACTGCTGTTACATGACCTGGAGCTCATTTCTTTTGCTCCATCCATCTAGATCATTCTTTAGTTTTTTTATCCTTTTTTCTCTTTTCTTTTTTCTGTTTTTTGCACTATTTTCATCCTTTACGATGGTGCACTGGCCTATGGATTCAGCCCTCTTCCCCTTTCTCCTGTCATGTACCAATAGGAACTCCTGAAGAAGCAATCGGCGAAACGCGTAGCGATCTATTAGCACTGACACTGCAATTTGGTTGTTTTGGCCCTCAACCAGAAGGGATCTTCTAGGACTACCTTGTAACCATCTCCTAGGCCATCCATGCGATATTCCGGTTTCAGCTTCTTGATCTGTCCATATGTTTGGGACAGCATACCTTTCAGACATGTTCATGTTTTTTCTAATATCATGTGTTTTTAATGTGATTATAATAAATGTAATATTTTTACTATAATAAGAGACATTTATTCTTTACTATTTTGGGATTTCAGTGGCAAGAGCCCTTTTTCCTCTTTTTTCTCTTTTTTTTTTCTCATATTGCTCAATTATTACTGGATGTGGTGCCACGCTCTGCAGTATATGTCTCAGATCTCTTCTATAACATGTTTGTTATTTAAAAAAAAAAAAAAAGACTTTAGTATCACTTTAACCTTGTGGACGGCCTTCCCAGAAGAGTTGAAGCTGTTATAGCTGTAAAGGGTGGGCCAACGCAATATTGAACCCTTCAGACTAAGACTGGGATGTCATTAAAGTTCATGTGTGTGTAAAGGTAGGTGTCACAATACTTTTGGTAATATAATGTATATACACTCACTGGTCACTTTATTAGGTACAACTCTTCAATTGCTTGGTAACACAAATTGCTAATCGGCCAATCACATGGCAGCAACTCAATGCATTTAGGCATCTAGATGTGGTGAGGACGACGTGCTGAAGTTCAAACCGAGCATCAGAATAGGGAAGAAAGGGGATTTAAGTGACTTTGATTGTGACAGACGGGCTGGTCTGAGTATTTCAAAAGCTGATGATCTACTGGGATTTTCACACACAACCATCTCTCGGGTTTACAGAGAATGGTCCGCAAAAGAGAAAATATCCAGTGAGTGGAGGTTGTGTGGAGGAAAATGCCTTGTTGATGTCAGGGGTCAGAGGAGACTGGTTCCAGATGATAGAAAGGCAACAGTAACTCAAATAACCACTCGTTACACCCAAGGTATACAGAATACCATATCTGAACACACAACACATCGAACCTTGAAGCAGATGGGCTACAGAAGCAGAAGACCACACCAGGTGCCACTCCTGTCAGCTAAGAACAGGAAACTGATGCTAAAATTCGCACAGGATCACCAAAATTGGACAAGAGAAGATTGGAAAAAACATTGCCTGGTCTGATGAGTCTCGATTTCAGCTGCAACATTCAGATTGTAGAATTTGGTGTAAACATGAAATCATGGATCCATCCTGCCTTGTATCAACGGTTCCGGCTGGTGGTGGTGTAATGGTGTGGGGGATATTTTCTTGGCACACTTTGGGCCCCTTAGTACCAATTGAGCATCGTTTAAACACCACGGCCTACCTGAGTATTGTTGCTGACAATGTCCATCCCTTTATGACTACAGTGTCCCCATCTTCTGATGGCTCCTTCCAGCAGGATAATGTACCATGTCACAAAGCTCCAATCATCTCACCACTGGACAATGAGGTCACTGTACTCCAATGGTCTCCACACTCACCAGATCTCATCCAATAGAGATCCACACTCACCAGATCTCATCCAATAGAGATTGGCATCATGGATGTGCAGCTGACAAATCTGCAGCAACTGCGTGATGCTATCATGTCACAATGGACTGAATGTTTCCATCACCTTGCTGAATCTATGCCAAGAAGAATTAAGGCAGTTCTGAAGGCAAAAGGGGTCCAACCCAATACTAATGATGTAGGGAAAGCCTAGAACAGGGTTTCTCAACCAGGGTTCCATGGAACACTAGGGTTCCTCCTGAGGTTGCAAGGGGTTCCTTGAGCAATGAGCAAATTCTAACTCTCAGATAAGTTCCCACTGACACCATTGATCTTTTTAGCTATCTGTAAGGGGGGTAATTATTCCCAAATGACCACAAGTGTGAGGAGCATTCTTCCCACTGACCATCACACTAATGTATCAAGAGTTGTAGATATAGTAACTTTTAGCAGGGGTTCCCTGAGACCAGAAAGCTATTACAAGGGTTCCTCCATGTAGAAAAGGTTGAGAAAGGCTGGCCTAGAACTTCTGTTTTTTTTTTCTATCCCGGAGAAACAACAGGAAATGGGAAGCCGTTTCTTCAGACAGAGGGAATGCCCCGTTTTAGACAGTTGTCCCTGGATCAGGTGCCCCCATTGTAAGATTTACCTCTATTCCTGTTCTGGTGACAACTCAAACTTTCGGATTTCCCTTGGTAACAGCAGGACAAACGGAGAAGTTGAATCTCCTTAGTGGGGGTCACATAGAGCAATAGAAACCCATCAGAGCTTCTAACCCTTCCCCACTCCATCCAAAGCAAAAAAAATAAAATTTTAGCTTTAGATATACTTGAACACACATTAATAATATTATCCCATAGACACAACTGTAGATTGTCTGTGAGCACCTTCTCATGATTACACAGCAGAAAAAAAATGATCGATTAGCTTTCTTTTCTCGACGTTTTGCATCAAATGTCTCATTGTGGGTCAAGTGAAGAACATCGCGACCTCCGCCATAATATCGCTGACATGACCGTGGCCACTCATTGTTTCTACTCAAACACAAAGGAATCTGTAAACAAGAAACTGGATGATTAGGGCGCTTCACTCCCACTTTCTCTGTTTTGCCAGCAATCTGATGACACCAGATGAGGGACAATCTCCATTGTGTGCGGGCGAGGAGGGGGGAATCAGGAGGACAATAAAGGGGCAAATAAGGAACAATTAGTGGTAGACAGTTTGGAGAATTGCCTGTTGTGGTTAAACAAACATGGCAGCTGTAAAATACATTCTCAATCAATTAAGACAAAACAGTGAACAGGAAAAACAAATACTACAACAAGTATAGGAAACTATTTGGGAATCAAAGAAATATAAAACCCTCATCACATGAGTGCCAAAGTGAGATCTACGAACATTGAAAGTGAATACCATATACCAAATCAGGACGGGCCTCCACCCATACCTGGAAAGTAGTTCACCATAAGAATAAATATGTGGCTGGTAGTGGCACCTGGGGTGATGATTGAGGCTTGGTTCACACAGGGCTGGTGCAAGGATTTTTGGCACTCTAGGCGAAACCTCATTTTGCCACCCCCCTCGGCTCCACCCCTGACTCCATTTAAAGCCTATCTTTTTAATGAAGTGCCCATCAAATGCAGCCTCACCAGCACCCATCAATGCAGCCTTACCAGCGCCCATCAATACAGCCTCACCAGCGCCCATCAATACAGCCTTACCAGCGTCCATCAATACAGCCTTACCAGCGCCCATAAATGCAGCCTACCAGCGCCCATCAATACAGCCTTACCAGCGTCCATCAATACAGCCTTACCAGCGCCCATAAATGCAGCCTACCAGTGCCCATCAATGCAGCCTCGCCAGCACCCATCAAATGCAGCCTCACCAGCGCCCATCAAATGCAGCCTCACCAGCGCCCATCAAATGCAGCCTCACCAGCGCCCATCAAATGCAGCCTCACCAATGCCCATCAAATGCAGCCTCACCAGCGCCCATCAAATGCAGCCTCACCAGCGCCCATCAAATTCAGCCTCACCAGCGCCCATCAAATGCAGCCTCACCAGCGCCCGTCAAATGCAGCCTCACCAGCGCCCGTCAAATGCAGCTTCACCAGCGCCCATCAAATGCAGCCTCACCAATGCCCATCAAATGCAGCCTCACCAGCGCCCATCAAATGCAGCCTACCAGCGCCCATCAAATGCATCCTCACCAGCGCCCATCAAATGCAGCCTCACCAATGCCCATCAAATGCAGCCTCACCAGCGCCCATCAATGCAGCCTACCAGTGCCCATCAATAAATGTTTGCTTGCTTCCATTCATTCGGGAGTCGGGACACAAACACAGTCCTCCTCCACTGCTGCGCCTCTGACACTATGTGTGAACGAAGCGGCCGCTGCCTGCTGATGCTGAGACTTAGTTGCTTGCTGCAGAGAGAAGAGAGTAGGAAAACCAGTGGCCGGGCTCCCTAGGCAGCAGAGCGCCCTAGGCAGCTGCCTAGTTTGCCTAGTGGTAGCACCGGCCCTGGGTTCACACAGGAACGCTGTGCATCCCTGTTCTCCATTTCAGGGACGAATCAGGGCTGAATCTTTGCCTGAATTCGGCCCTGAAACGAAGCCAAAGACGCACAGCGTTTCTGTGCAGTCCGCTCCGCAGCTGCAACGGAGATATGTGAACCGGCCACATTCTCCTGCTATGCGAATTGGATGCGCGGAAAACCGCATCCAATTCGCATAGGTGTGAACCCGGCCTTAGTGAAATAGCTGCTCCATTAAAATATAACTGAATGCATAATAAAACAATGGTAAAGGTGTTGGCGCTATAAATCAATATGGTGGTTTCAACATAAAAATCAATAGATGAGAATCATGAAATAGCAAAGTCCAAAATCGCATGAAAAGTCCAAAATGTGACAATCCCAACATAGAATTAAATGGATTCTTCTTGTTTAAGAATTCTTCAAAAACTTCACCACGAGTGCTCAAAGGGTAGGTGACAACTCACCAAACTCACCAGAGGTAGTTTAAAATGACTGCGCTGTCCCTAATGATACGTGACACAATTTTGTGATTAATAACAAATTGGTGAATATAAACAGCTGCGACTTCTATGCAAGATACACACATTAATCAACAATTCAAGTCGCCACTAGCGCAACTTGATATTGGGAACTCACCAGAGGTGTTTGACCACTTTTTAAGGTAGGTCAAAATGCGCTTTTGTTAAATAAACCAGCAAGATCCTGGATGGAACATCTCTCCACTGTGTGGCCCCCTCCGTCAGCAACCGAGGATATGGGAATAGATACCACCAAGGACACAAAAGAGAGCTCTTCTGGTGTAGTAAGTTTTATTAAAAATGGGTTTAAAAAGTAAAAATGTTGCACTCACATGTGACTGTGCCAGGCCCGGCACCAAGGTGTCTACAGCATATGCGGATGGATATATCAGACTCGCGGCGGCGTGCGGTCCACGCCTGGTTCTGAATAGGATAGTAGTAGGAAAGTCACATATGGGACCCGGAAATTACGAATCTCCGCTAGCAATAGCTTAGCAAGCAGGGGCGGACTGATAACTCATGGGGCCCCCGGGCAATAGGAGATTATGGGGCCCCCAGGCAATCAGAGATTATGGGGCCACACAGTATACACACACAGTATACAATCACACAGTATACACAGACAGATGTAAAAAAAAAACACAGATGTATACATACTGTCCCTGGTTTTACTGAGGCTGGCAACCCTGATGGGGCCCCCTAGTGGCCCAGGGCCCTCGGGCAGTGCCCGAGTGGCTCAATGGTCAGTACGCCCCTGTTAGCAAGTCATTTTCAAATGTGCAGCTCAATTTCTTGCTATCTGGGTAAAGGACACACCCCTCCATTACACAGACTGGAAAAAAACAATATACAGAATATTTTTTCTGCCGCTGCTTTTTCTTTATACCGGCTTCTCAAAAGAGCAAATACAATAATGTAGAGAATGGATGACGTTTAGTACAATTTAAGACGAAGATTGTTATAATGATATAGACAACACACCCAAAGGAGGAACCACTTAAAAGAGATGGACAGATGGATGTGTTTCCATATGAGGGACACAGGGATCCAGCTCCATAGGAGGGAAATGATACAGGGACAATCAGAGACAGAGGGATCTAGTTCTATATGCAGGCTGGTCAGAGAGAGGGACAGAGGGATCTCATGCCATAGGAGGGATGGTTGGAGAGAGGGACAGAGGGATCTGGCTTTATAAGAAAGATGGTTGGAGAAAGGGACAAAGACATCTGATTCTATATGAGGAATGGTCACAGGGAGAGAGAGAGACAGAGGGATCTCGTATTAGAAAGGGGGACAGAGGGATCTGGTTCTATAGGAGAGACGATCAGGGGGAAAGGGGAGACAGTGGGATCTGTATCCCTGGGATGGAAAGTTGGAGAGGGGACAGAGGGATCTGGTTCTATAGGAGAGACAGAGACATCCAGTTCCATAGGAGGGACAATCAGTGGTGGTACAGGGAGATTTGGTTCTATAGGAGGAACAGAGGGATCTGGTTCTGTACGAGAAACAGTAAAAAAGAGAGACAGAGGGATCTTTTACCGTAGGAGGGATGATTGGAGAGAGGAACAAAGGGATCTGGTTCTTAAGAAGGTACAGTCAGAGAGAGGGACAAAAGGATCTGGTTACATAGGAGGGAAAGTCAGAGAGAGGGACAGAGATCTGGCTCTATAAGAGGCAGAGTTAGAGGGATCTCGTACCATAGGAGGGACAGTCAAAGAGAGACAGAGGGATTTGGTTTCATAGGAGGGACAGGGAGGAAAAGAGGGATCTGGTTCCATTGGAGGGACAGGGAGGAACAGAGGTAACTGGTTCCATAGGAGAAACAGGGGGACATGGTTCAATAGGAGGGGCAGAGAGGGACAGAGGGACCTGGCTCCATAGGAGGGACAGTCTGAGAGAGGGAAAGAGGGATCTGGTACTATAGGAGGTACAGAGGGATCTGGTTCCATACGAAGGACAGAGAGATTTGGTTTCATAGGAGGGATAGTCAGACAGAGGGACAGAGGGATCTGGTTCTACGAGAGGGACAGAGGGATATGTTTCCATAGGAACGACAGTCTGACAGGTGTTGTTTATATTGATGTGTAAAATTTTCTATTGATATAAAACAAGTTTAATATGAACATAAAGTGATTTTATAGGCCGTGTTTAGGTGTCAGATTTATAGGACAGAATTGCTGAGCTGGAGCGGTTAAAGTTTAACTCTATAGAGTCAAGATCTGAGAGGTACAACCTCATTTCCAACTCTCTTCTATAGAACCAGATTCCTCTGTCCCTCCCTGTCCCTCCAATAGAACCAGATTTTTCTGGACAGAGGGATCTGGTTCTATAGGAGGGACATAGGGATTTGGTTCCATAGGAAGGACAGTCTGACAGAGGGACAGAGGGATCTGGTTCCATAGGGATCTGGTTCTATGGGTGGTACAGAGGGATCTGGTTCCATAAGAGGGACAGAGCGATTTGGTTCCATAGGAGGGACAGTCAGACAGAGGGACAGAGGGATCTGGTTCTATAGGAGACACAGGGAGGGACAGAGAGACCTGGTTCCATAGGAGGGGCAGTCTGAGAGAGGGACAGAGGGATCTTGTTCTATAGGAGAGACAGAGGGATCTGGCTCCATAGGAGGGACAGAGGGATTTGGTTTCATAGTTGAGACAGTCAGACAGAGGGACAGAGGGATCTGGTTCTATGAGAGGGACAGAGGGATCTGATTCCATGTGAAGGACAGTCTGACAGAGGGATAAAGGGATCTGGTTCTATAGGAGAGATAGTCTGACAGAGGGACAAAGGGATCTCTATAGGAGGGACAGAGAGGGACAGAGGGATCTGATTCCATATAAGGACAGTCTGACAGAGGGATTTGGTTCTATAGGAGGGATAGTCAGACAGAGGGACAGAGGAATCTGGTTCTATAGGTGGGACAGGGAGGGACAGAGGAATCTGGTTCCATAGGTGGGACAGGGAGGGACAGAGGAATCTGGTTCTATATGTGGGACAGGGAGGGACAGAGGAATCTGGTTCTATATGTGGGACAGGGAGGGACAGAGGAATCTGGTTCTATAGGAGGGACAGGGAGGGACAGAGGAATCTGGTTCTATATGTGGGACAGGGAGGGACAGAGGAATCTGGTTCTATATGTGGGACAGGGAGGGACAGAGGAATCTGGTTCCATAGGAGGGACAGGGAGGGACAGAGGAATCTGGTTCCATAGGTGGGACAGGGAGGGACAGAGGAATCTGGTTCCATAGGTGGGACAGGGAGGGACAGAGGAATCTGGTTCTATAGGAGGGACAGGGAGGGACAGAGGAATCTGGTTCTATATGTGGGACAGGGAGGGACAGAGGAATCTGGTTCTATAGAAGAGAGTTGGAAATTAGGTTGTACCTCTCAGATCTTGACTCCATAGAGTTAAACTTTAACCGCTCCAGCTCAGCAATTCTGTCCTATAAATCTGACACCTAAACACGGCCTATAAAATCACTTTTATGTTCATATTAAACTTGTTTTATATCAATAGAAATTTTTACACATCAATATAAACACCACCTGTCCCTGACCTTGAATCCTCATGTCACCCTGACCTCGCCCTCCTGAAATGGCTCTGTACCACTGAAGAAACTTCCATGGCAGAGATTATTCTGCTGCCATTTGTATTTTGGGCTTAGTGGGGTCCTTTAAGGGATCTCAGCAGTCTATATACACAAATGAGGCCACATCCACACTTCTATGTGCCTTCTAGTTTTCTGCGAGTTAATGCATGGTGTGTGTATTGTGCATTGCCATTCATTTACCATGACACACTAATGCATATACTGTACATGGACAGAACAAACACATCTGACCCTCAGCACACAATAACAAACATGTGGATTGCCTTCCGATATGCTGGAAAAAAAATTAGGCAGGTGTGTTTATTTGTTCCATGGATGGGAGCTGAAGGCCCCCCTGTAATGAATAGGCACACGCCACACAAAACACATCAATATTCCAGCAACACACATGTACAAATACGTGGACAGGTATGAATAAGCCGTGTGTTTTGGTGGGACTTTGATATTTTTGTGAAAATCACATCAAAACAAATGATCAGCTCATATAGTCTGTATTCACTGTGACAGGGACTGTCCAGATGATGCAGGAGCATATTGGAGGTTGTTACATGGAGGCACCGGTGTCCCCAAGGCAGATAGGGGTGCACCAGGAGACACAGGGGGTATGCAGGGGCACACTGGAAGTACTGGAGTCACAACATGACCCATGGATTGGGAATGCATTTGGAGTCACTGGAAGTACTGGAGTCACAACATGACCCATGGACTGGGAATGCATTTGGAGTCACTGGAAGTACTGGAGTCACAAGATAACCCATGGACTGGGAATGCATTTGGAGTCACTGGAAGTACTGGAGTCACAAGATGATCCATGGACTGGGAATGTATTTGGGGTCACTGGACACACTGAAGTCACAAGATGACCCATCAACTGGTAGCCTACTAAGACTCACTGTGTGAACTGGAGTAACTAGATCAGCCTTTTTCAACCAGAGACCTGTGGCACCCCTAGGTGCCTTCTGAGTTCTTCAGAGGTGTCTTGATTAAATTGTTCAAAATTGCCCCACATTGCATTCATTTGCAGCATTACAAACTTGTGCATCCTGCAGGCCAACCACCTGTGTCCTAACAATCAATGGCTTAATCAGTTGATATGGAGCATGTTGGGCGTCTGCACAGTGTTCTTATTTGCCCCTCCCAGTCCCTTTCCATCACCACTGGGATCACATTAGCTGAGTGAGGGGGAGAAACCAAGGGAGAAGAGAAACACTGGAATACTAGTCAGTACCCATGTGCAAAGGTGTGTTTGCGTGGAAAAAATAAATCACCTCTAATGTTGGTTGATCTCTGTGTGTAGATGCCGTTGCATTATGTAAAACTATTTCGTTTTTTTTTGTATTTTAGAATGGGGTGCCTTGAGATTTTGAAGAATTTTAAATGATGCCTTGACTGAAAAAAAGGGTGAGAAAACCTGCACTGGATAACATGGGGACTGGGAGAGAACTTGGAGTCACTGGGCACACTGGAGTCATTAGGTGACTCAGGTATTCAGAGCACATGTGAAGTTTACTGGGCACACTGGAGTTAAAGTGATATTAAAGGCAATCTTGTTTCTTTAACCCCTTGGTGCCGGCTCCCGCCAAGCTTTAGAATGCCGGGAGGTGGGGCGGGGCTTATGGCCATGTGACCGCTGTAATTGGACGTGATTGGCAGTCACATAATCGGAAAACTCTCAATCGCAAGCAGCGATCAGGAGGTAACCATTAGCTGTTGGCCACTGTGCCGGAAGCACGCATGGTGCGCTCTTATCACAGCTCTATTGGCACTATTGCATGCAAATATGCGGCCGCTCAGCACCAAGGCCTGGCTGCTAAGAGGCTGCATATTTGCGTCGCTCGGCACCAACAGGTTAAATAACAAACATGTCATACTTACCTGCTCTGTTCAGAGTTTTTTGCACAGAGCGGCCCTAATCGTCCTCTTCTCGGGTCCCCCGCCAGTGCTCCTTGCCTCCTGTTGAGTGCCCCCCGGAGAGTCGAGGTGCTTGTGCACATCGCTGGATCGCGATGGGGCTCAGGTAAGTATTGGGGGGCTGCTGCACAGAGAAGGTTTTTCACCTTCATGCATAGTTGCGTGAAGGTAAAAAACCTCGAGCCTTTAGAACCACTTTAATACATGACACATGGATTTAGAGTGTACTTGAAGTCACTGGGTGCACTCAGGGCTGGAACAAGGGGTGGGCTCGCAGTCTCCGCTCTAATTTATCCCAAAGGTGTTCTATCGGGTTGAGGTCAGGACTCTGTGCAGGCCAGTCAAGTTCCTCCACCCAAACTCACTCATCCATGTCTTTATGGACCTTGCTTCGTGCACTGGTCCAAACCATTTGGTGGAGGGGGGGTTATGGTGTGGGGTTGTTTCTCAGGGGTTGGGTTGGTCCCTTAGTTGCAGTGAAGGGAAATCTTAAGGCGTCAGCATACCAAGACATTTTGGACAATTTCATGCTCCCAACTTTGTGGGAACAGTTTGGGGATGACCCCTTCCTGTTCCAACATGACTGAGCACCAGTGCACAAAGCAAGGTCCATAAAGACATGGATGAGCGAGTTTGGGGTGGAGGAACTTGAATAGCCTCAACCCACTAGAACACTTTTGGAATTGGAGCCAGGCCTTCTCATCCAACATCAGTGCCTGACCTCACAAATGCACTTCTAGAAATATGGTCAAACATTCCCATAGACACACTCCTTGTGGACAGCCTTCCCAGAAGAGTTGAAGCTGTTATAGCTGCAAAGGGTGGGCCAACTCAATATTGAACCCTACGGACTAAGACTGGGATGCCATTAAAGTAATTTAGTGTAGGTCTGGACCGAGCCTTACTGAACTGCAGCAGAGAAAAATCGGGACCTCTGCCCTGCCAGACAGGGCTGTGCATGGCGGCAGAGCTGTGTAAATCTCAGGACTGGATGGGCAGTAATACAAATCCTTTGGCAGGTAAGACAGCTCCCTCATATGTATTTCATCTGTTTGCCTGGAGTTCTGCTTTCAAGCAAACTTCCCTTCACCTCGGTTCACTTTTGTCCTGGACAACTCATAAACTGGAGCTGACAATGAGGAAGGATCAAGAAGAATCACAATGCAAAAGTAGTACATAGGAAGCAAAGCTCACACAGAGAATGAGGACTCCATATAATTATTGATTATACCATAGCTCCCAACTGTCCCTGATTTCGAGGGACTGTCCCTGATTTGGAGCAATGTCCCTCTGTCCCTCATTCCTCCTCATTTGTCCCTCATTTTGGTCTGATCTATATATTTGTACATATAAAAAGCACTTTTTATCTATCAAAAAGTGTTTCCCAGTGCTAAACCTTTCATGTGATTTCTAAATTGCTGCATTTGTAATTTCCAAAAGCCAATATAAAGGAATAGTAGTGGTAAAAAAAAGCATTTGTGTGTTTAACCAATCTCGTTTTTTTTTTGTACAATTCTCCTTTAAGGGGGCGTGGTAATGGGTGTGTCCTATGCCTGCCTACTTTTGCTGATAGGTGTCCCTCATTCCCATCTCGGAAAGTTGGTAGGTATGATTATACACAGGACCGCGGTTTATAGAAGGTGAACGCAGCCATTCCCCTCCCCCATCTGTGTATCTATAGGAAGACGGACGTGTCGTTATCTGTGCTGGAAGGTGAATCTTTTCTCACGGGTGGTAATCTGTCACTGTCTGTTCTGTCCCTGAGATTCTCCGAGGTTTATTGTCCTATACCTGGAGCTAAATATCTCCGACCTCCACCCATAACTCCATCTTATCACCTGAGCTGACACCGGAGCCAATATAAATCAATAAATCTGCTGATCACTAAATCCTGGGAACTGCAGCCCGCAGGAAACACACAACGCACCCCGCAGGACCCGGCCATGGGCAACGTGAGCGCTAGGCTGAGCATACTATTCCTTTCCATGGAGAGCGACGGGCATTGCTTATCCTAGGCAGGGGCATGATGACCAATTAGAAGGGTGCCATGTGCTAAAGAAGTCTCATCTGATGAAGAGAAAATAGAAACTGTTGATGGTCCTTTCACACTCCTGCAATGCACACAAAAATGCGCACATTATTAACATGCATTGCAACAACGTATGGCAGTGTACCCGCTCTATGTTCAGTGCCTGGCGGTGCCATTCATTGTATACAGCATCCCAATTCACTGTACAGTAGAGCCAAACGCACCTCCCAATACAAAGACTGTGCATACCGCGCGCTTTTTAGAAAAGGGTCACGTGCGTTCTTAGTTTGATTGCGGTGCGTTGGCAGCCCGTTAATAATAAACGGCATTAATGTCATGCAATGGAATGCTTAAAGCGGTTGTAAACCTCCGACATGAAAGAAGAATAAAGCATATCCCTCTATGGTGTGTACTTGTCTCTATCCAGAGCACTACGTTTAATTTCTCTGTGTTGCTTCCTTCATCTACTATTTGGATGAATCCATAGCTCCCAACTGTCCCTGATTTGGAGCAATGTCCCTCTGTCCCTCTTTCCTCCTCATTTGTCCCCCATTTTGGTCCGATCTATAGAGTTGTATATAAAATGCACTTTTTATCTTTCAAAAAGTGTTTCCCAGTGCTAAACCTTTCATACAAATTCTAAATTACTGCATTTCTTTATTTTAAAAGTCAATATAAAGGAATAGTAGTAAAAAACCTGCATGGATTTAATTAACCTTTTTTTGGTTAATTTTCCTTTAAGAGGGTGTGGCAGGGGGTGTGTCCTATGCCTACATAATTTTGCTAGTAGGTGTCCCTCATCCCCATCTCAAAATGTTGGGAGGTATGATATCCCTCTATGGCAGGGGCGGACTGATAGCTCATGGGCCCCCAGGCAATCAGAGTTTATGGGGCCACACAGTATATACACACACAGTATACAATCACACAGTATACACATACATGTACACACAGTATACACAGACAGATGTAAAAATAACACAGATTTATACATACTGTCCCTGGTTTTACTGAAGCTGGCAACCCTGATGGGGGGGCCCCCTAATGGCCCAGGGCCCTCGGGCAGTGCCCGAGTCACTCAATGGTCAGTCCGCCCCTGCTCTATGGTGTGCACTTGTCTCTATCCAGAGCACTAAATTTAATTTCTCTCTGCTGCTTCATTCATCTACTATCTGGATGAATCCCATTTTTTTTCCTGACACCAAGAGAAAAATGGTGACAGGGGAGGGACCTCCGTCACACATGCCACAAAATGACTTGGCATAGAGCACCAGGGAAGGGGTTACAAATGGTAACAGAAATAGGATCATACTAGAGTAGTTTAAAAAAAAAATATTGTATGGCAAGATAAGGCACAATCTATGGCCAATAATGGAAAAACAGCTTCCCAATGATTGGCTAGCAATGATTCTCCATTATTGTGAAGTATATCATCAAACAAGGGCATAAACACAAGACATTACAAATGTAACCTCCAGCACACAGCCTGTGATTGACAGTCTCAGCTCTGTTCCTGTGTGCTGTGTGAAGGGGGTTCCTTCCCTCCAATCAGCTCTCAGAGCTCCCCTCACTGAGCTCTGCAGAGTCTAATCTCAGCTCTCCGCCCCCTTTTTTTCTGAACCCTCAGACAAACTTTATAAATTCTGGACTTTGAATATAGAGAAGAGAAGACAACAGATAAACAGGTACAACTTGTGTAGTAGGATTTGTTTCATCTGTGTATCACCAGAGGTCAGACACTTCACTGGATATATGTAAGGCTCCACTCACACCTAATTGCAGGGATGGAAAAGCCGCGATTACGCCTGCGATTTTAAATCACGCTTTTTCGAAGCCATTACTTCTTACTGGCACCCCAATCGCGTTGAGATTTTGCTGCGACTGACGCGTGGTAAAGCACACTGCAATTGCAACACTTGTTGCTCAAAAAGTAACATGAGCTTCTTTTGGGGGACAGCATCATGCGTTGCGATTTGCCGTAATTGCAGTGTGATTTACTGTACAACAATCACAACAAAACCGCTTCGCAATTGGGGTGCCATTAGAGGTAATGGCATTACAAATGTGTCCCGTGTTTTGCAGCAATTTGGAATGCAGCGTCTGATTTAACGCATGGCGACATTACATATATATATATATATATATACACCTCCTGCTGACCCCGCTGTGCACCGCGCTGCTCGTTATCCTCGATGGTCATCTTTGCTCTCGCTGAGCTCCTCCTGCTCTAAGCTACATAAACTCCTCCCCTTCCAGCCCCCAGTGCCTGAAACAGGTTAAACGGCACCATTATTCAGGATCCATTTGTGCTTTTGCGTTGTGGTAAGGCTTTCATTACCATGACACCTGGCATTGCACGGTACATGCATTACTATGGGCACTACTGCACAGTGGTTCTGCTGGGTTACAAATAAGAGATTTGGCACATCAGGGAACGTTGGCAGTCTATTCATTTTCATGGGCTGCTTAACGCAACGCATGTTAATGTGCAACATAAATGTACCGCCAAGAAGTATTTGGGCTCTTAATATAAGGCAGCGTAGAGTTTGCTTTGTGCTGTGTGGGGGGGGTGATGGGAAGCAGGACTGGGACAAAGGGTGGGCAGGAGGAACAGCTGCCCTGGGCACTGTGGTATCATGTGAGGTGGGGGGGGGGGGGCACCACAAAGAGATTGGGGGGGGATTTGTTTTGGGAGGGGGGATTTTAGGGGTAGCAGGGGGTAAAAATTGGGGAAATTTAGGTGTGTGCGCTAGGAGTGGTTATTTGGGGGGGGGGTTGGGCTAGAAGAGGTGATATGGTAGAAAGGGGAGGGGAGCTGTGCTAAGTGGGAATTTTTATTTTATTTTAAAGGTGGGGGGGGGAATTTTGCTAGTAGGGATGACTAGGGGGATTTGTACTAGAAGTGGAATTTTTTTTTTTTCTTTTGGGGGGGGGGGGGGGGGGGGTTGTTGTGCTAGTAGGGATTAATATAATAGGGGATTTGTAGTGGGGGGAGAGGTTGTGCACACAGAGAGGAAATTTGATGGATCTGAAGGGTAGAGGATTTGTGCTAGAAGGGGTGATTTTTTGGGGGCATTTGTACTGGGGGGGGGGATTTCAGCATGGGAAGCGGATTTGTACTGGGCGTAGGGGGAATTTATGATTAGAGTATAATCATTCAGATGGGTGCTCTATTTTTTTTTTTGAGGGGGGGGGGGTTACACATAACACATAATGCTCACACATCTTGGGGGGGGGCAGTTTGGTATGTTTGCCCTGGGCTCTAGAAGACCTTGTCCCGGCACTGATGGGAAGATAATATAAAGACAGATGTATGGAGGTCATATTAGCAGTATTTTACAATATATTAATGTTTTATTTAATGTATGATTATATTATTTAGGGTCAATTCACACTAGAACGCGGTGAGGGGAAGGCACATTCTGTGCGCATTTCCTGCACCATGTTCAAAAAATGGACTGCCTTTGCCATCTGCTGCGGGTGCCAATACATTGTTAACGGCGCCCCAAAGACCGATCGCAAACTCAGTGCAGTTGTGGGCACAAGATTGCACGGTACCCGCAGTACCATGCGATTTGGTGCGGCGTGCTTTTCAAAAATAGTGCATGCACAATCGCACTGCGGGAGAACACGTAAGAATCGCACAGGAACGCCGACCGTCTTCCTGTGCAATCCTGGTGTGAGACGGTCCTGAGTGTTCTGTGTTCTTCTCTGGAGTTCTCTGAGATGTTATCATCCCATCCAGAGTTATTGGCGCTATACAGGGTCAGTGCAGAGTGGAGATGGATTGCTGTAACAGCGGTAATATTAATATCGGCACACATTGTTATTTATAGTGCGTGATAGGAGATAATTATGACGGTCTGTATATCACTGAGTGTCAGGGATCGGCTGTGATGTATTGTGAGAACACTCCGCCCCTCCATTAACCATCACTGCACCACCATGGGAAGAATCACTGCTCATATTATTTGCATTATTATTATAGTAGTACTATTATTGTTTATTTATTGTTTAACAATATTGTTATTGTTGTTGCATTTGTTATTATTATTATCATTATTATTTGTAGTAGTAGTAGTAGTAGTAGTAGTAGTAGTAGTATTTATTTATTGTTTAACAATATTATTATTGTTGTTGCATTTGTTATCATTATTATTATCATTATAATATTCTTATTTGTATTATTAGTAGTAGTAGTATTGTTTATTATTTAACAATATTATTATTGTTGTTGCATTTGTTATCATTATTATTATCATTATAATATTCTTATTTGTATTAGTAGTAGTAGTAGTAGTAGTAGTAGTATTGTTTATTGTTTAACAATATTGTTATTGTTGTTGCATTTGTTATTATTATTTGTATTATTAATATTAATATTATTGTTGTTTTTTATTATTATTGCCATTATATTGTTATAATTATCATTATTATTTGTATTATTACTATTCTTCTTCTTCTTATTATTATTATATCTAAATCCAAAAACAATAATGAGCGATATTGTTACCAATCTTTAGATGTCTTAGCTGCATTCATTGTCTTTTTCCTTTCTTTTCACCCGGCGATCCTGCCAGTAAACACTTCCTGTCTGGTGATCACACGGTCTCTCGTAGCCTATAATATCCGATAACATTCGATGATGGTAGATTGTGCGCCACCACTTAAAGTGGAACTCAAACACATGACACGTTTGCTGCATTCTGTTCATATTAACCCTTCCGCTGTTTTTGTGGGTTTTTTGCACACGTGTTAAAATATTCATTTTTTTTTAGGCCTGAAGACTAATTAAAACCCCCAAACATTATACAGAGGTATAGCCTTAAGCAGACATCCTGGAGAACAAAATGGTGGTAACTCCAATTTTTTATGTCACGTGATATTAGCGCAACGGTTTATCAAGCACAATCTTTCAGTATAAAGTATGATGAAGGTCATTTTGGTGCGCACAAAAACAATATATTACTCAATCTTTTGGTAAATTATATAAGATGAGATTGCACCGAGTAAACAGAAAGAAAAGCCCCTACAGGTCATCAGATTAGAGTTAACTGTGAATAATGGGCCTAGAATTATGTTTCTCACGCCAACGTGCGCAGAGATAAGTAGCATGCGTAGCGCAATTATTGTTTTCATATGTTGGTACCCCCGATGTGTGTGTTTACATTGGTATGCGTGTGTACACAGGTGTTTTTTAAAGTGATACTTTTTTTTTTTTTTAAATAACAAACATGTTATACTTACCTGCTCTGTGCAGTTGTTTTGCACAGAGCAGCACGGATCCTCCTCTTCTCAGATCCCTTGCTGGTGATCCTGGCCCCTCCCCAATAGTGTATTTAGGTTTTGTGCTGCCCTAGGCCTGACTAAACTCGTGTACCCCCTAATTTAAATATGACCCACCCCTTCCTGACCCCTTGCTGTTCAAGACCCGCCCTGAAATTTTCAAGTGGGGACACTAGTTCTGAGGGCCTGGGGGGGGAGCAATGGATTCCCTTAATTTGCATAGATTTCCTCTCACTTCCTGTTTGGCTATGGGGCAAGAAGTGAAGAGAAATCTCTACAATGGGACAGGGATGGTAAACAATAAACTGACAGGGGCTGTAACCCTCCCTTATTCTATCCAAAATGAAAAAAAAAAAAAAAAAAGAAAACAGTGTTGCCTATAGTTCTACTTTAAGCACAAATTTCTGATAACTTTATGGAGAGGACTAAGAAGATACAACCATGCCAATGGTGCAGCAGAAAACATAGAGCACAATGAGGAAGGCTTGTGGTCCAGGATGAGAGGACAGTCAAAATTAGAAGCGGTGCCCCCCCCCCTTCCAGTTGCGGAATGACGGCTGCCCACATACCGAAAGCAGTGCTGCCACTTTATGGGGGCGCTAGACTAATTTGCCTCTCAGCCCAGTCCGCCCCATAAGACTGGTGCTACACTAACAGTGTAGCGCAAGCCGGCGGGGACTCTTTCCGTGCTGCCCCCCTGCAAAGTGCTGCCCTAGGCCTGGGCCTTGTCGGCCTAGGCCAGGATACAGCGTTGCCCCTCCCTCCTGCTGAGTGCGCCCACAGCAAACAGCTTGCTATGGGGGCACCTGAGCCGAAGCGGCTGCTCTGTGTCTGAGAGCAGTGGATCCGGTCGGGTGCCCCCATAGCAAGCTGCTTGCTGTGGGGGCACTTAGCAGGAGGGAGGGGCCAGGAGCGCTGGCGAGGGACCTGAGAGGAGGAGGATCTGGGCTGCTCTGTGCAAAACCACTACACAGAGCAGGTGTACTTTGATTGACAGCCCGCTGTAGGGAGAGTCCCAGACAGCCAATTCTCTCATGCAACATTGCTGGATCGAGATGGGCTCAGGTAAGTATTAGGGGGTCCCCTGCACACAATAGGTTTTTTATCTTAATGCATAGAATGTATTAAGATATAAAAAACTTCTGCCTTTACAACGACTTTAAGTGTTCGGGTGTATCTTTTGATTTTTTGCATTTTTTTTTTTTATCAACAGCCCTCCATGTGATAGCATTATGCTTTGACAGGTTCTCTTTATAGATACATGAGGGGTCTATTAGATGCCACCCCCTGCCCTCCACTCACGCCCCATTTGCTCCTTCTCCGGTCACGGCAGCCGGGGATCCTCATCGCTCCAGGTTCTTAGCAGCCGGGGGAGATCAGAGAATGGACCTTCACTGGTCTGCCCCCCCTTAGTGGCACCCACCATGGGGGCCCCGGGGCCAGAGGTAAGATTGTGGAGCCTGGAAAACATAGCAAGTGAGGGTGAATATACTGAGGTCTGTTTTCAGATTTACATTCTCTCCCGGCTGCAGGTAATGTTTGAGTTAAAGCAGAACTCCAGTTTGGATTTTTTTACTCGTCCTTCCTGCAGAGGGCGTTCTTCTCCACTTTTTTTTCCCCTGCTTGTTACAGCTCTTTATGCCCACCCCGTGTATTCTCCTCCAGCAATGGCTTTGCAGCTACTTCTGGCTGTGTGTGACATTGAGGCTCAGTGACCTCTGCCTCTTGTTTTACCACCCCCCTTGCAGCTCTCAGTACTACTGGGGTGACATAGTGATGCAGCCCCCGCAGCCAGCGGTCTTTACTATTGGCTCAAACAGAACAAGGGCCACACCTGCGGGATCCTGAATCGTATAAACCGGTGGAACTCTCAGCTCCTATGGTGTTGGGAAGTAAATGCCTCTATGTACAATGTAAAGGGCGGCACAGTGGTGTAGTGGGTAGCACTTTCACCTAGTAGCAAAAAGGATCGCTGGTTTGAATCCCAACCATGACACCATCTGCCTGGAGTTTGCATGTTCTCCCTGTGCCTGCGTGGGTTTCCTCCGGGTACTCCGGTTTCCTCCCACACTCTAAAGACATGATGGTAGGTTAATCTGATCCTGTCTAAACTGGCCCTAGTATGTATGTGAGTTAGGGACCTTAGGTTGTAAGCTCCTTGAGGGTAGGGACTGATGTGAATGTACTGTGTAAAATTGACAGCACTATATAAGTACCTAAAATAAAGGGCTGTGCATGTCAGCACTGTATGAACACCAGAAATTAATAATATTTTGCTTGCAAATAAATGATCAATAGCTCTGTTATCACTAATATTTATTACACTGTTTATTATTCCAACAATGTCATTATCAATAAAGCTGAGTCCACATCACTATGTGTCCTCAACAAGGAGCTCCTGACAGCTGATCATATACACTACAGTACATAAATACACAGGACGTACAGTGCCATCTGGTGGTGAGACCAAAACATTACAATCTTTTGTTTAAAACATAGCGCGCCATCTGGTGGTGAGACCAAACAATTACAATCTTTATTATATAAAACATAGCGCGCCATCTGGTGGTGAGATCAGAAAATGACAATTTATATATAAAATGACTATATATATATATATATATATATATATATATATATATATATAAAACATAACGCGCCATCTGGTGGTGAGACCAGAAAATGACAATTTATATATAAAATGACAATTTATATATATATATATATATATATATATATATATATATATATATATATATATATATATATATATATATATATATATATATAAATAAAACTTAACGCGCCATCTGGTGGTGAGACCAGAAAATGACAATTTATATAAACATAACGCGCCATCTGGTGGTGAGATCGGGGAATGACATTTGGTATAATACCAGGAGGAGCTTGCATGCCTAATCATTGATTATCATTAATATTAAGTGTAAAACTTACCACCCAAAACTTTTTAAGATGGGAGCGAGGGACACCTATTAGCAAAAGTATGAAGGCATAGGACACACCCCCTTAAAGGAGAATTATACTAACAACAAAAAAAAGATTCGTTAAAAAGTACTTTTTTTTACCACTATTATTCTTTTATATTGTCTTCTGAAATGTACAAATGCAGCAATTTAGAAACTGGATGAAAGGTTTAGTGCTGGAAAACAGTTTTTGAAAGCTAAATAAAGCATTTTATATACAACTATATAGATCAGATCAAAATGAGGGACAAATGAGGAGGAATGAGGGACAGAGGGACATTGCTCCAAATCAGGGACAGTTGGGAGCTATGTGTATAATAATAGTGTGTGACTGTGGGGGGACATTAGAGTGTAAGCTTCTCTGGTGCATAGACTGATGTGACTGTCTCAGCATTCTCTGTACAGCACTGTGGTACATGTCAGCGCTATAGACAGTATAGCGCGAATCTTATCTCCCAGCAGACTCAGCAGTTGATTACTCATCTACAAACACACATACGTGCACCCTGTACTGTCTTCCCCCTCTATATATGGAGGGTGTTGTGTATCAGTGAAACCTCCCCGGCCGGCTCTCTCCTCCAGTTTCGAGTTCCGGGAGGGTTTGGTTCCTCTCGTGCTTCAATCTTCCGATGATCTCTATTGGGTGAGCATGTGAGGTGAGGGCGGGGAGAAGGCGGGGTGTGAGCGGGGATTGGTGGCTGCTGGCTGTACAGTATATGACAGGGGCGGGGTCAGGAGGGGAGGTGAGCGGAGAGTGAGTGGAGGCAGGAGAGATACAGAGAGAGGTGAGAGATCTACACTGATATATAATAATGTGTATACTACAGAGAGATAGTATATATAACTAATATAATGTATGCTATATATAGATCCTATACTATATATAACTAATACTTATATATACACTTCTGGGGGTGTCATTTCTATATGTAGTACTGGTCAGGTGGCACAGTATGGGTGCTCTGTACTCTGATACATTGTATACTATATATAGAACTATTACTGATACATTTTATATATTATTGTGATAACTTATACTGATAAAATGTATCATTTTATATATACATTTCTCTATGTATTAGTGATCAGGTTGTACAATATATGGGGTGCAGTGTGTATAGTGTACAATGTGATCTGTCTATGTATGATGTCATTGATCGATATATGGTAAGTGATCCATGTGTGGATCTTTCATTAAAACTGTATTCTATTCTGTGTTCATCTGTACATTGTATAGTGTCCAAATAATGTATATGATGGGATGTCTGTGTATATGTATGTGTGTGTGGTTTTATATATATATAAAACATACGATCCATCGATTGGTGGGTAGAGAACAGAGCGAAGGTTCTCAGACATTGACATTATTTCCAATGATTCTCCATTCTGCACCGTCTTCTTCTTCTTGTCTTCTCTTCCAGCATCCCGCTGAAGATGAGGAAGGTGACATGCACAGCCCCCGTAAACATCGCCGTCATCAAATACTGTGAGTAGGTGGAGTCAGGACAGATTGTATGATGCCATCGAATCACTATATATATATATATATAGTTACATAGTAGGCAAGGTTGAAAAAAGTCCATCAAGTCCAACCTATGTGTGTGATTATGTGTCAGTATTGCATTACATATCCCTGTATGTTGCGGTCATTCAGGTGATTATCTATTAGTTTCTTGAAGCTATCAATGCTCCCCGCTGAGACCACCGCCTGTGGAAGGGAATTCCACATCCTTGCCGCTCTTACAGTAAAGAACCCTCTACGTAGTTTAAGGTTAAACCTCTTTTCTTGTAATTTTAATGAGCGGCCACAAGTCTTGTTAAACTCTCTTCTGCGAAAAAGTTTTATTTCTATTGTGGGGTCACCAGTCCGGTATTTGTAAATTGAAATCATATCCCCTCTCAAGCGTCTCTTCTCCAGAGAGAAGAAGTTCAGTGCTCGCAACCTTTCCTCATAACTAAGATCCTCCAGACCCTTTATTAGCTTTGTTGCCCTTCTTTGTACTCGCTCCATTTCCAGTACATCCTTCCTGAGGACTGGTGCCCAGAACTGGACAGCATATTCCAGGTGCGGCCGGACCAGAGTCTTGTAGAGCGGGAGAATTATCTTTTTATCTCTGGAGTTGATCCCCTTTTTAATGCCAATATTCTGTTGGCTTTGCTTGCAGCAGGCTGGCATTGCATGCCATTGCTGAGCCTATTATCTACTAGGACCCCCAGGTCCTTTTCCACCCTAGATTCCCCAGAGGTTCTCCCCCCAGTGTATAGACTGCATTCAGATTTTTGCCACCCAAATGCATTATTTTACATTTTTCTACATTGAACCTCATTTGCCATGTAGTCGCCCACCCCATTAATTTGTTCAGATCTTTTTGCAAGGTTTCCACATCCTGCGGAGAAGTTATTACCCTGCTTAGCTTAGTATCGTCTGCAAATACAGAGATTGAACTGTTTATCCCATCCTCCAGGTTGTTTATAAACAAATTAAATAGGATTATATATATAATAATAATAATATATAATGTGCATTCTCCCTGATCCAGCAGGCCCTTCACAGTGCCTCAGTCAGCATGGGAATGCAACTCCACCTCTCTGCCTCCTGCTTACGCTGAGATGTGCTCTTCCCTTGCCCCTCATTTTTGGGGGGCTGGTGGGGATAGTTGGGGGTTTGAGAACTCTCCTTGTGATTGGTCAGGAGGTGTACATAATCTGATAGATTTGGGAATTTCTGACTTTTAGAACCACAGGCTCAGTATTTAGGTGTTTCCAGAAAACCTGCAGATTCTCCAACAAGATGACCAATACTTTGGAGAAACACTGTTGAGGTGGAGTCAATTCCAACCAGTCAGAATTAATTGTTCGGTGATCCAATGGTGGGATGAGGTTGCTATGGGTTACAGCGCTCTGCCAGTCCTCAGGGGCTCCTCCTGTATAATTAAACTTTACATTGAATTTGTGTTTCAGGGGGGAAGCGGAACGAGGAGCTCATCCTCCCCATCAACTCTTCTCTCAGCGTCACCCTGCACCAGGATCAGGTCTGTCATCTTCATAAAGAGAACCTGTCATTGGATAATGTATGGTAGGATGTATGGCAGTGGTTGTCAACTTATGAACTAAAGAAGGCCTCAAATGTGGCCCCTGACATCACCAAAGGGCCGCACGTAATCTTCAACATACAGTATCTCACAAAAGTGAGTACACCCCTCACATTTTTGTAAATATTTTATTATATCTTTTCATGTGACAACACTGAAGAAATTAGACTTTGCAACAATGTAAAGTAGTGTTTGCTGTCCCCTCAAAATAACTCAACACACAGCCATTAATGTCTAAACCGCTGGCAACAAAAGTGAGTACACCCCTAAGTGAAAATGTCCAAATTGGGCCCAATTAAACATTTTCCCTCCCTGGTGTCATGTGACTCGTTAGTGATACAAGGTCTTAGGTGTGAATGGGGAGCAGGTGTGTTAAATTTGGTGTTATCGCTCTCACTCTCTCATACTGGTCACTGAAAGTTCGACGTGGCACCTCATGGCAAAGAACTCTCTGAGGATCTGAAAAAAAGAATTGTTGCTCTACATAAAGATGGCCTAGGCTATAAGAAGATTGCCAAGACCCTGAAACTGAGCTGCAGCACAGTGGCCAAGACCATACAGCGGTTTTACAGGACAGGTTCAACTCAGAACAGACCTCGCCATGGTCAACCAAAGAAGTTGAGTGCACGTGTCATATCCACACCTCCAAGACGACCACTGCCTTGTAAAAGAAGCTGAGGGTAAAGGTGATGGACTGGCCAAGCCAGTCTCCAGACCTAAACCCTATTGAGCATCTGTGGGACATCCTCAAACAGAAGGTGGAGGAGCG
The DNA here is from genome assembly GCF_042186555.1 of Aquarana catesbeiana. NCBI lineage: Eukaryota > Metazoa > Chordata > Amphibia > Anura > Ranidae > Aquarana > Aquarana catesbeiana. The sequence continues at coordinate 255,852,317 of NC_133334.1, forward strand.
CAAGGTCTCTAAAACCCACCAGCCCCATGATGTCATCATGGAGGAGTGGAAGAAGACTCCAGTAGCAACATGTGAAGCTCTGGTGAACTCCATGCCCAAGAGGGTTAAGGCAGTGCTGGAAAATAATGGTGGCCACACAAAATATTGACACTTTGGGCCCAATTTGGACATTTTCACTTAGGGGTGTACTCACTTTTGTTGCCAATGGTTTAGACATTATTGGCTGTGTGTTGAGTAATTTTGAGGGGACAGTAAATTTACACTATTATACAAGCTGTACACTCACTACTTTACATTGTAGCAAAGTGTCATGTCTTCAGTGTTGTCACATGAAAAGATAGAATAAAATATTTACAAAAATGTGAGGGGTGTACTCACTTTTGTGAGATACTGTGTGTAATGCTTGGGAGGACTGTCAGAAACTGCAGATCTAATAAAGGAAACAAGGGTCAGAGAGTGTGTACAGGATACATGGTTGGTTGGGGATATGCTGCAGACAAATCTGGGAACACTTTACATGAGACTAGAAGAGATCAATGCTATTACCCCAATCAATGTACCCACTACAGACTGCTGAGGTCAAAGGGCCGCACATCATATACCAAAGAGCCCCGGGTTGGGCACCCTGGGTGTATGACGGGTCCTCAACCTGTGGCCCTCGACTTTAAACCAGGGAAGCACAAGCCTGGGGTCGGCAACCCATTATTTGCGATCTGGGGTTGCTGACCTGCCATCCCAGAGCATCAGAGTGCTTTGCGCCAGCAGAGGAGGAAGCAGGCAGTTGTTGAGGGGGCAGGAGCCACATAAGCCTCTGTAGTGCCGGCTCCTGTCCCAGGTGGATGATACCAACTGCATTTCACCTGAAACCTGTCTAGCAGCCTGGAGAGCGATGCCAGCAGAAGCTGAAATAGGAAAAGAAATGGCAGTGTATTAAACATCACATACACTGCACTTCTACAATGGGCATATCCACACCTATAAAGGGTTAACAATTATTTAAGCTGCTTTCACACTGATCCACAGGTGCTGCGCAGTGCACCTGCAGCTTTCCTGGGTTAGTTTCACTGAGCCATAACTTCTATGATATCCTGCGGGTTTGGTGCACTTTCAGAAAGCACACTCACAAGATATAATACAAATCTATGGATGGCAAAGTGCAGCTAACCCGCAGGAAAGCCACAGATGTACTGCACCCACAGATCAGGTAATCTGCAGTGCATCAGTGTAAAGACAGCCTTCTAGGGGGCTCAGGGCAGTAAGGGCTTGTTTATATTTGCAGTTTGGGGGGGCAGTAAAACCCCATAGTTGAGACGTGTTTTTACCCCACACCCCAACCACTGGTGTAGCATCAGGGGTGACAACGGCGACCTTGCCCAATGCTTCAGGGGCCTGTGTGGCCTCCTTGTAACATTCTATTCTACACTTGGACAGGAGGGGTGGCGGAGGGGGCGACACATACAGGAACCAGCCTCTCCGTTTGCCAGATTTTTATAGCCTCTTTATAAAGCCTGATTTTCCTCCTTTCCCTTCCGTCGGCATTCAGCAGCTGCAAGGGGAAAATGTTCATTATGCTATTCAAAATAAAACAAATCTAAATTCTGAACCATTTAATTTCACTGTGGCCCATGACTGGTTACCAATCACTTAAGTGACCTTCGCTCTTCAAAAGGTTGAGCACCCCTGGTGTATGATGTGGTAAATGGTGGGATGTATGATGTGGGGCAATGTTCCTCAACTCCAGTTCTCAAGCACCCCCAACAGGGCATGTTTTCAGGATTTCCCTCAGATGAAACGGCTGTGATAATTACTAAGGCAGTGAAACTGATCAAATCACCTGTGCAAAATAATGGACAGCATGAAAACATGACCTGATGGGGTACTTGAGGACTGGAGTTGAGAAACAATGATGTAGGGTGTATGGCAGTGATGGAGAACCTTGGCACCCCAGATGTTTTGGAACTACATTCCCCATGATGCTCATGCACTCTGCAGTGTAGTTGAGCATCATGGGAAATGTAGTTCCAAAACATCTGGAGTGCCAAGGTTCGCCATCACTGATGTATGGTATGGTGCTTGGTAGTGTGCATGGTATGGTAGTATGTATGATGTATGGTAGGGTATATAGTGTATGTAGAGTTGCCACATCATCCCTTTAAACCTCAACACATATGAATTACACAGGTTCTGAGGCTAATTTAATGCAGATAAGGCACCAAGTGAGTTTGACCACTTAAGGACCGGGAAGAATTTCCCCCTTAACGACCAGGCCATTTTTTTTGCGATTCAGTGCTGCGTCGCTTTAACTGACAATTGCGCAGTCGTGCAGCATTGTACCCAAACAAAAGTGATGTCCTTTTTTTCCCACAAATAGAGATTTCTTTTGGTGGTATTTCATAACCTCTGCGGCTTTTATTTTTTGCACTAAACAAACAACAAAAGAGCGACAATTTTGAAAAAAAAAGCAATATGTTTTACTTTTTGCCATAATAAATATCCCCCCCAAAAATATAAAAAAACGAATTTCTTCATCAGTTTAGGCCGATATGCATTCTTCTCCATATTTTTGGTAAAAAAAAATTGTAATAAGCATATATTGATTGGTTTGTGCAAAAGTTATAAAAATATAAAATAGGGAATAGATTTATGGCATATTTATTATTTATTTTTTTTCTAGTAATGGCAGTGATCTGCGATTTTTAGCAAGTGGTTAATTACCACCTTATTTAGCCTTAGGACCTGTGTAATTAATATGTGTTCAGTTTTAAAGGGATGAGGTGGCAACTCTAGGTGTATGATAGGATGTATGATGTATGTTATGTTGTATGGTGGGATGTAGGGTGTATGGTGTGGTGTATGATGTGAAGTATAGTAGGGTGTAGGGTATAATTTAGGGTCTATGGTGTAGTGTATAGTAGGGTGTATGGTGTGCTGTATGGTATAGTGTATAGTGGGGTGTAGGGTATGGGTTGTGCTGTATGGTGGGGTGTAGGGTGTGCTGTATGGTGTATAGTGGGATGCAGGGTGTGGTGTATCATATGGTGTATAGTGGGGTGTATGGTGTGCTGTATGGTATGGTGTATAGTGGGGTGTATGGTGTGCTGTATGGTATGGTGTATAGTGTGGTGTATCATATGGTGTAGGGTATGGTGTATAGTGGGGTGTATGCTCTAGGGTGGGTTGTGGTGCTTGGTGTATGATAGGGGGCACCTATAGTACATTAGGGAGTTTTGCCTCATTATAATCCCCTTCAACACATCCTGGGGGTTCTGGAATCCAGGGAGTGTTCAGGCTCCTAATCTCTACTTTGCAGAAACTCTGAGATAAAGAACGCCCCTCCCCCACATCCCATAATACATTGCGCACACCTTTCAATGGCGGTATACAGAACGTGACTTCTGTTCCAACCTGTATTATCCACCAGCCAATTGGTGCAGACGCTGCAGCAGCTGGCAGCTCATTGGTCAGCTGGTTTAGCAGCAGAGGTCTCTGTATCCTGACTCCGCCCCTTCATTTTATCCATCCTAATGGCAGAATTGTGTTCCCCTTTAAATGTTTCAGCTAAAGACGACGACCAGCATTGCGGCCAGCCGCGAGTTCACCGAGGACCGGATCTGGCTGAACGGGAAGGAAGACGACATTAATCACCCGCGCCTGCAGTCCTGCCTGCGAGAAAGTGAGTAATCCTACCTGCGGAGTTCCTCTTTAACTCATTACTATTCACCCAAATTTGTATTGATTTGATTTCCTCTTCATCACGTCCTCCAATCGCACTCAATGTGATCTTCTTCTCCATTGGCCCCCTCCAGTCCGCCGTCTGGCGAGGAAGAGGCGGAACAGTGGCAGCGAAGATGGCATCTCCAGGATCCTCAATGACAAAGTCCACATCTGTTCCATCAACAATTTCCCCACTGCCGCCGGGCTGGCGTCCTCTGCTGCGGGATACGCCTGTCTGGGTAAGAGAAGGTGATGGCGCTAAATGGAGGCAGAAAATCAGAAAATCATGCGATTCTGATTTTTTCAGAGGTAAATACAGGCAATCCCCGAGTTACGAACGGGTTAGGGACTGCCGGTTTGTTCTTAAGTCGGATTTGTTCGGAAGCGCATGCGCAGAATGGCACAGACGTCGTTTTCCGATGTTCTGTCAAGTAGCCGCGCACGCGCAGGCGTCGTTTTCTGATGTTTTCCAATGTTCCCGCCGTCAAAAAGTGGCCACGCATGCACAGAACGTCACGCCTTCTCCCGTTCGTAAGTAGGAGTCATTCGCATGTTGGAGGTCGTAACTCAGGGACCTCCTGTATAGGTTAATTTATAGCAAACGTAAAGTGAATCAGGAAAATTTTGCATCATGACCACCAGATGGAGCTGAAGATCACAGAAAATGTATACATCTTAGTGGGAAGAGGTTTAAAGTAACAGTTCTAGAGGACATTGGAGGAGGTGGGAGATACCATAGTAGCATCCGTTACATTTATTTCCTAATTCCCTCCAGCGTTCTCTAGAAATGTTGCATTGGGGGAGATTTACTAAAATTGGTGTAAATAGAATCTGGTGCAGCTGTGCTTGGTAGCCAATCCACTTCTAACTTCAAAAAATTGTTCAATTAATCTTTGACAAAAACCCGGAAGCTGATTGGTTTCTATGCAGAGCTGCACCAGATTTTGCACTCCCCAGTTTTAGTAAATCTCCCCCATTGCATCTCTTCTCACTAAGATGTATTTATTTCCAGTGCTCCTCGGCTCCATCTAGCGGTCATAATGTGGTATACTCCCTGTTTGTTCTAAATGAACCTGTCTTTACTGCTGTCCATAATATTTGAAGAACATTTGACCAGAAGAGCACATTCGCTTTTGCCCCACTCTCACGGAACAAATGTACGAGTGATATCCCTGGATGAAAGCGGTATGGATGTTTTATAATACACCCCTTAAACTATTATTGTCAATAGGCAGGACATTTGTCGATCGGGCGAACGTCACATGACGTTCTCCTGGATTGTGTCTCGCGCGCGGCTGCGCTGCGGCGCAATCTGTCACCGATGACTGCTCAGTGTACCGGCTTGACCAATCACATGACAATTGTAAAACAATGGATGGCTTCCTTTCATGCCATCCATTGTATACAATTGTGTTGCTAGCTCTGATTGGTCACAGTGATCACATGGTACAAACATGGCCAATCACAGCCCATCTGTACCATGTGATTAGCTGTGGCCAGTCATAGCTAATCACAACAAAACACTCTGAATCAGTTTCATTCAGTAAAAATGGTTGCTTATACCAATGAAATTCACTGGTATAAACAATCATAATATGTAAAAAAAAAAAAAAAAAAAATCCTGATCACTTCCCCAGAGTAGTACAGTGTTACTATGGTAACACTGTATTACTCTGGTCACAGTGTGTAAAAAAAAAAAAAAAAAAAATACAAACAAAAAAATCATTAATCATTAATCTACATCTATTATATGACGATTGGGGAGGTGGAATTGGTTGGATGTGATTGTGTAAATTGTCGAATTGCGGTCCTGGTTGTCCTGCTGATACATTGTTTCCTGTCTCTCAGTCTACTCCTTGGCCAAGCTGTACGGCGTGGAAGGCGAGCTGTCTGAGATCGCCCGGCAGGGTTCCGGCAGTGCCTGCAGGAGTATGTACGGAGGATTCGTCCAATGGCTAATGGGGGAGCGGGAAGACGGTAAAGACAGTCTGGCACAGCAGGTGGAGGTGGAGACTCACTGGCCAGAACTACGCATCCTCATCCTGGTGGTAAGAGCAGAGCAATCCCCCCCCCACAGCCTGTGATGGCGCCCCCCACCCCCTGCAGTATATAGACAAGACATTGTGGTTTATATATATTGAACGTTCGTTCGTGTTCCATGTTTCAGGCCAGCGCAGAGAAGAAACATGTTGGCAGCACGGCTGGGATGCAGACCAGTGTGGAGACCAGCCCGTTACTCAAGGTAGGATCCGCGGTCACAGGACAGGGCGGCCATATGTAATCCGTGCATCATTATCAGCATTACCAGACATGCATTGGTCCCTACAATACCTACATCTAGATGTTCAAATGGTGGAGAGGGGCGGTCTAGTGCTGCATAAACACCAATTGTCTGTTTCAGTTTCGGGCGGCATCAGTGGTGTCAGGAAGAATGGCCGAGATGATCGAGTCTATCAGGAAAAAAGATTTTGAAAGCTTCGGGCAGCTAACGATGAAGGACAGCAATCAGTTCCATGCCACGTGCCTGGATACCTTCCCCCCAATCTTCTACCTGAACCAGGTGTCACAGCAAATCATCAGCCTTGTCCACCGCTACAACACCCACTACGGACAGACCAAGGTACTGCAACCTCTACAGCACCCACTATAGGCAGACCAAGGTACTGCAATCTCTAGAGTGCCCACTATGAACAGATCAAGGCAATGCATTCTCTACATTGCCCACTATGGGCAGATCAAGGTACTGCAGTCTCTATATTACCCACTATGGGAAGACCAAGGTACTGCAATGTCTACATTGCCTACTAATGGGCAGATCAAGACCACTATAGCGACTACTATGGGCAGAGCTAGGTACTGCAATCTCTACAATGCCCACTATGAGCAGACTAAGGTACTGCAAACTGTACATTGCCCATTATAGGCAGACCAAAGTCCCACAAACTCTACAATGCCCACTATGAATAGACCAAAGTATTGCAATCTCTACAACATCTGCTAAGGACAGACCAAGGTACTGTAATCTCTACATTGCCTGCTATGGGAAGATCAAGATACTGCAATCTCTACAGTGACCACTATGGGCAGACCTAGGTACTGCAAATTCTACACTGCACACTGTGGGTGGATCAAGGTACTGCAAACTGTACATTGCCCACTATAGGAATATCAGGGTACCGCAAACTATATAATGCCCACTATAGGCAGAGCAAAGTAATGCAAACACCACAATGTCAGCTAAGGGCAGACCATGGTACTGCAATCTCTACATTGCCTACTATGGGAAGATAAAGATACTGCAATTTCTACAATGCACACTGTGGGCAGACCAAGGTACTGCAAACTGTACATTGCCCACTATAGGCAGACAAAGGTAGCACAAACTCTACAATGCCCACTATGAGTAGACCATGGTACTGCCTTGTTTACAACACCCACTATGGTCAACCAAGGTGCTGCAATCTCTACACTGCACACTATGGACATGCCAAGGTAATGTAATCTCTAAGATGCCCAATATGAGCAGACCAAGGAAACTGCAATCTCTACAACGCCCACTATGGGCAGATAAGGTACTGCAATCAATGTTTTGCCCACATATGGGCAGACCAAAGGTACTGCAAAGTACTGTCTCATTCTCATTTGCTCTCACTCTTTTGCTTGCTCTCACATGCTTACTCTCCTCCTTTCCTGCAGGTTGCGTACAGCTTTGATGCAGGTCCCAATGCCGTCATCTTCATGTTAGAACCAACTGTCAACGAGTTTGTGGAAGTCGTAAAGCGTTCCTTCCCTCCAGCCTCTAATGGAGACCTGTAAGTGTTGGGAGAATTGTTAATATTTTATTATTCCTTCACATTATAACTGCCCCCCCCGCTATATGAGCTTCGGTGTGCATGAGTGATCATTCTTGGGTTGGCTTGATCTTTATCTAAAATGCTTAGAGTCTTCTTTTACTAATGCAATTCTTCTGGGGATTTTCTGCACCTAAATTCCTGTTTCTAAGGTCTTGTTGCTGCACTGGAGTCATCAGTGAAGCAAATGGTTATGTAGTTGAAGTGTTGCCTAGACTGACCAGGTGTCAGAGTAAATCATCGGCCTGGTCCACCGCTACAACGTCCATTATGGCAGACCAAGGTACTGCAATCTTTACATCGCCTATTATGAGCAGACCAAGGCACTGCAATCTCTACATTGCCCCCTATGGGCAGACCAAGGCACTGCAATCTCCACATTGCCCACTATGAGCAGACCAGGGTACTGCAGTCTCTACATTGCCCATTGTGGGCAGACCAAGGTACTGTGATCTCTAAAGCACCCTCTATAGGCAGACAAAGGTACTGCAATCTCTACATGGCCCACTATGAGCAGACCAAGGCACTGCAATGTCTACATTGCTCACTATGGGCAGACCAAGATACTGCAGTCTCTACATTGCCCACTATGGGCAGACCAAGGCACTGCAATTCTTCTGGGGATTTTATGCACCTAAATTCCTGTTTCAAAGCTAATGTTGCTGCACTGATGTAGTCATCAGTGAGGGGAATTGGCATGTGGTTGAAGTGTTGCCTTGACTGACCAGCTCTGTGTGGAAAGCTGTAAAAAGAATTTCCTCTTCATTTCATCATCCGTATTCAGCCTGCACTAGACCCCTGAGAGCCCTGGAGGATGATAGGATTTGTAGTTCCCAAAAGCAGAACTTGCAGCAGTAATGGAGGATTGTACTGTGTTAGGCTCGATTCACACTAATGCGTTTTTTTTATGCATTTTGCAGAGATGCAGGGAAAACATGAGTTACTATGGAATATGTTCACATCAATGAATTTTTGTGCCTCTGCATTTTTGGAAAGGGTCGGGGAGTTTTTTCCTGCAAAATGTGTGTTTTGCATGTAATAGACTTCAATGGACCCGCATCCAAAATGCAAGTACCGTGATTTTGACACGCTTTGCGATTTGTGTTTTTTTTGCTGTACATTCACTGTATATAACTGGTTGCTAAGGAGGGGGCTGGGAAGCCGGCCACCGCGTCCTTAACAACCGATGAGTCATCAGCTGTCAGCAGGCTTCCCGCTGAATGTAAAAAAAAAAAAAAAAAATTTCCGGCTAAAAATAAAATCGTGAAAAAAAAAACAACAGCAAGGGAGGCTCTGCGCCCCCCCACCTCAAAGCACCTTGCCCCCATGTTGATGGGGACAAGGTCCTCTTCCCAACAACCCTTGCCCAGTGGTTGTCGGGGTCTGCGGGCGGGGGGCTTTTCGGAATCTGGAAGCCCCCTTTTCCGCACTATGTAAATGAGTATGGGGTACATTGTACCTCTACCCATTCACCAAAAAAAGTAGTGTAGTGTGAACAAATACAGTACAGTTTTTGACAAGTCTTTTATTAAAAATATCATCATCTTCTTCTCCATCTTCTACCGCATCTTCCTCCTCCGGGCTTCTCCTTCTGCTTCTTCCGCTCTTCTTCTTTCTCCTGTCTTCTTTGTCCGGTGTTCTTCTTCCTCTGCCGCAGCCGACCCTCCTCCGATGCTGCGCCCGCTGATCTGTCCGCGCCGATGTCAAGCATTTGTTAAAGGGGGCTTTCAGATTCCAATAAGCCCCCCGCCCACAGACCCCGACAACCACCAGGCAAGGGTTGTCGGAAAGAGGCCCTTGTCCCTATGTTGCGGACATACGGCCTGGTACGGTTCAGGAGGGGGCGCTCGCTCCTCCCCTCCCTTTCCTGACCTGCCGGGCTCCATGTTCGGATAAGGGTCTGGTATGGATTTTGGGGGGGGGGAATCGTGAAAAAAAATAGCGTGGGCTCCCCCCCAGGTCCATACCAGGCCCTTGGGTCTAGTATGAATTCGGAGGGGACCCCCCTACGCCAAAATTTAAAAAATAAATAAATAAAGTGGCGTGGGAGTCCTCCTCCGAATCCATATTAGACCCAGGTGCCTGGGATGGACCGGGGGGGACCCCACGCTATTTTTTTTTTTCACAATATTTTTTTTTTTTTTTTTTTAGCCGCCAATTCAATATTTTTTTTTACATTCAGTGGAGAAGCCTGCTGACAGCTGACAACTCATCGGTTGTTAAGGATGCGGCGGCCGGCTTCCCGGCCCCCCCTTAGCATCCAGCTATATACAGTGTAAAAAAAAAAATGCAAATCGCGGTAAAAACGCATGTCCAAAAACGCGACAAGAACCGCAAAAAGCACTGCAGAAACGCTCAAAAGCAACATGCATAGATGTGAAGCCTTAGTCATTGATCAGTGCAGGAAGTTGGGGGTATGTGACATCCAATATTGCCAAACTTAAGTCAATAAAGATGAAAGTTTTCGAAACACATTGAATTCAGGCAAGATAGCTAACGTCTTTCGAAAGCTAACCTCTTAGCCAATACTGGGTGTCACTTAAACTTCAAACATTCTGCAAAATACAGATCTACTAAGCTAATGACCACATCCTCATTTTTTTTATTGCTCTCATTTGAAAAATTTCAGCAGAGCGTACGATTAAGGTGCTTATATTCTCTGCAGAACAGAAGCAGGTTAGAATCTTCAAATTGCTAAAATACTCTCCGCAGATGCAGTGTGGTACACAGGACACATTCTAAACATGGCTTCAGCTTTCTTTAGCACAGAAGCTCCAGCTGAACATGTTCCGCATATGAAGTTTCAATTGGAATAAAGGAGAGGATTTTTGAAGTGCATATAATATACTCCAGGCAGTGACGTTCCTAGAGCCGATGAGGATTTTATGATACACATAATGGCCCCAAAATGACTGTAACTTTGTTGCCAAAAATTAACAGCATCCAAATCCAATCCATGGCCTTTACCATAAAATAACAATGGCACTGATAAAGCTGGAAAATGGCACCACGGTGACCATGCTGGTCTATAAGGAGTCCCAGGGCACAAGGAAACATTTTCATACATTAGGCCACATATAGATCTGGCGATCATACATGTGTTTTTTTGTCATCATACACAGTTTGCGTGGATTGAATTCACAGAAGCGTGAAATCTTCTCGCCTTTATCCGCATTCATTCCTGACATGCTTCGGAGAAGCGCTGTGATGGGGCCGCCAGTCTCACGGCTCCTACTCTGCTCACTATGTCAGGAATTCACAGTAGGAGATCCAGCTGGCCAGATCCATCCAGTTCTTCCAGTTCTGTGTCTCCAGTGGCGAGCCGTTATTTTATCGAGTAATCTGCTATGTTGTATCAGGTAGCATCTGCTATGGGTGCAGAGGGCTGGAACGCTCCCACTTCTCCATCCTCCAATAAAGTATCAAAACGTGATTCTCCATAAATGACATTTATTGGCTATCTATATGTGCTTTATACATGGTACAGATCCGGAAGATGTTGCCCACCAGGTAGAGATGTTTCCACTTACAGTGATATGCTGCCTCCCAGAGACGCCAGCAGTGAGATCTCCCCATCAGGATTCCCAAATGTACCCAACCACTGTGGGAGGGGCAGAGACACAAACTACTACAGGAAATCTCACCATTGTGGGAGGGGCAGAGACACAAACTACTACAGGAAATCTCACCATTGTGGGAGGGGCAGAGACACAAACTACTACAGAAAATCTCACCATTGTGGGAGGGGCAGAGACACAAACTACTATAGGAAATCTCACCATTGTGGGAGGGGCAGCGACACAATCTACTGCAGGAAATCTCACCATTGTGGGAGGGGCAGAGACACAATCTACTGCAGGAAATCTCACCATTGTGGGAGGGGCAGAGACACAATCTACTGCAGGAAATCTCACCATTGTGGGAGGGGCAGAGACACAATCTACTGCAGGAAATCTCACCATTGTGGGAGGGGCAGAGACACAATCTACTGCAGGAAATCTCACCATTGTGGGAGGGGCAGAGACACAATCTACTGCAGAAAATCTCACCATTGTGGGAGGGGCAGAGACACAAACTACCGCAGGAAATCTCACCATTGTGGGAGGGGCAGAGACCAATCTACTGCAGGAAATCTCACCATTGTGGGAGGGGCAGAGACCAATAAACTGCAGGAAATCTCACCATTGTGGGAGGGGCAGAGACCAATCTACTGCAGGAAATCTCACCATTGTGGGAGGGGCAGAGACCAATCTACTGCAGGCAATCTCACCATTGTGGGAGGGGCAGAGACGCAATCTACTGCAGGAAATCTCACCATTGTGGGAGGGGCAGAGACACAAACTAAGCAGGAAAATCTCACCATTGTGGGAGGGGCAGAGACACAAACTACTATAGGAAATCTCACCATTGTGGGAGGGGCAGAGACACAAACTACTGCAGGAAATCTCACCATTGTGGGAGGGGCAGAGACGCAATCTACTGCAGGAAATCTCACCATTGTGGGAGGGGAAGAACCACTGACATATAATCTACCTTGGCTGATTATTGCCATTAAATTATGACACAATAGGCTTAAAATTAGTCACTTGCTGGGACTATTATCTTTTAGTATTATTGTTATTATTATTTTATTTTTCATAAACTATTATCTAGACTGCTGCTATTATCGATATATTGTTCTATCCTTGTATATTGTTTTTCCTTTTCTGTTTAAAATGAGCTAAAACTACGGGATAAGGATACTTTGTTTAAATGAAAGTATATAGTCATTTTTGGTCCAATGACATTTTACAAATGTCAATAACATTCCTAAAAACCATACTTATTCTTGCGTAACGTTTTGTGACGTGGGCCTATAGTGTGGGAAAAAAACAGTCCATTGTGTTTCTGTCATTAAATCTTTCATCTTTGATGTCATGTATTTAGGTTTATTAAAGGGTTACCAGTGAGCCCCGCCCCCTTGTCTCAGGAGCTGACCTCTGCCATCGAAGGTGACATGTGTCCAGGAGGAGTGCGTTATGTCATTGTTACGCGGGTAAGAATAGAGCGCAATTATTTGTGCAAATAAAAGTGAACATGTAGAAAACCACAAAATATTCTCTATATAAAGAAACTCGATTTCCTTTTGTTTCCTGAAATGTCTTTCCATGTGTGATTGAAGGGTCTCTGATACAGTTTAAAAATCAGATACAATGAGGGAGATTTACTAAAATTGAATCTGGGGCAGCTGTGTATAGTAACCAATCAGCTTTCATGATTGATTGTCAACGCTTAACCACTTGACCTCTGGAAGTTTTACCCCCCTTCGTGACCAGGCCATTTTATGCGATAGTACACTGCGTTACTTTAACTGGAAATTGCGCGGTCATACAATGCTGTACCCAAATTAAATTTATGAATTTTTTTCACACAAATAGAGCTTTCTTTTGGTGTTCTTTTTCAGTTTTTTTGCACTATAAACAAAGACTGACAATTAACAAAAATATATATATATATTTTTTACTTTCTGCTATAAAACATATCCAATAAAAAATTGAAAAAAACCTAATTTTCTTCATTAATTTAGGCCAATATGTATTCTGCTACATACTTTCCCCGATAAGCGTATATTGATAGTTTGCGCAAAAGTTATAGCTTCTACAAACTATGGGATGTTTTTGTTTATTTTTTTATTCGTAATGGCGGCGATCAGCGACTTATAGCAGGACTGTGATATTGCGGTGGACATTCTGACACTAATACAGTGATCAGTGCTAAAAATGTACACTGTCACTGTACTAATGTCACTGTCTGGAAATGGTTAAACATCAGGGGCGATAAAAGGGTTAACTGTGTGCCTAGCCAGTGTTTTACTATACTGTGAGGTGAGGTGCTTTTACTAGTGGAAGAGATGGAATTTATTCCCTGCTTTGCAGGGACGCAAACTTCATCCCTTCCCTCCTGTCGGATCGGCGTTCTCTCTCTCTGCCTAATGATTGGCGGGTGCTGGAGGACATTGGGTACCATGCACCCGCCGATCGGCTTTGCAAGCGAGCCACCAGTGGTGCGCATACATGCCCCCTACCCGGAGGTGTCGGATCACGTGTGTGTGTATATGTATGTACAATATGTATGTATGTGTATATATATATATATATATATGTGTATGTATGTATGTGTGTGTGTATAATATAATATAATTTTGCTCACAGGTGTCACCCTATAGCAGTAAAACTGCTATAGGTAGTGGAAGTGTATACTATTGATTCTTCAGTGTACCATTACTACCATTTTTACCTTTTTTGTGTTTTTTTTTTTGTTTTGTTTTTGTAAAAAAATAACAAAATGTCAATAAAAATCTATTTGATCAAAAACAAAACTGCCATAGGGTGGACCTAAAGTGGTTAATTGAACAGGCTGAAGTTAGAAACTGATTGGTTATCATGCACAATAGCACCAGATTCCGAGTGCTCCAGTTTTAGTGAATCTCCCCCAAAATGTCTGTATTATGTCTGTTCATTGGGGGGAAAAAATCATAAGTACATTTTACTTTTTATCCCATTTAAAATTCCTTTGTTCTGAATATATTTCCTGATCCTTTTTTTTTTTTTTTTTTCTCTTTTTGGATTTTGATTATATGATATTGTAGCCGGGACCAGGCCCAGTACAATCCCAGGACCCTTCGTTGGATCTATTAGGAGCAGACGGGCTGCCCAAACCTTCCACCTAGGAGGAAACCATGAAACCTTTTGAAAAGACGTTTTAATAATACACAAGAAGTTCCGCCTTTGTTACTGGTTACCTAGCTATGTCAACACTGAGCTGGGAAATTTCTATCGTCTTCATATGAAGAAAAAGACTTAAATTACGGGTGTGACCAGCACTAAATATTTATTTTCTCAATGGTAATTGGCCAATTTTCGTACAAGTCCCAGTTTATTATGCAAATAAAAAAACAAATCCTTCCATTTTGTTTGGGATTTTTATTTTATTGTTTTAGATACAAAGTCAGAAACTATGCAGTGACCCGCATATTATTGTCTGACACATTGTCATGTATTTGTATCTGTTTCAGTCATAATGTTGGCTGTGGAGGGTCAGGGTACAGTAGATGAACAGCTGTGGGGGGGAAGGGCATGGAGGTGTTGGGGTACAGTAAATTAATAGCTGTGGGGGGAAGGGAGTGTAGGGGTTGGGGTACAGTGGACAGCTGTGGGCGGAAGGGGAGAGAGGGGTTGGGGTGCAATAGATGAATGGCTTTCGAGGGAAGGTGATGGAGGGTTCAGGGTACAGTAGGTGGACAGCTGTGGAGGGAAAGGGATGAAGAAGTTAGGGTACAATAGATTGAGGGCTGTGGAGGGAAAGGTGATGGAGAGGCTGGGGTGCAGTAGATGGAAGTCTGTGGAGGAGAGGAGACAGGAGGGTTGGGGTACAGTAGATGGAAGTCTGTGGGGGAAGGGGACGGAAGGGTTGGGTGTAGTAGATGGAAGTCTGTGGAGGAAAGGGGGTGTGAGGGTTGGGGTATAGTAGATGGAAGTCTGGAGGGAAGGAGACAGGAGGGTTGGGGTGCAGTAGGTGAAGTCTGTGGAGGGAAGGGGAAGGCAGGGTTGGGGTGCAGTATGTGGAAGTCTGTGGTGGGAAGGAGACAGGAGGGTTGGGGTGCAGTAGGTGAAGTCTGTGGAGGGATGGGGACGGGAGGGTTGGGAGCAGTAGATGGAAGCCTGTGGAGGGAAGGGGACGGGAGGGTTGGGGTGCAGTAGGTGAAGCCTGTGGAGGGAAGGGGACGGGAGGGTTGGGGTGCAGTAGGTGAAGCCTGTGGAGGGAAGGGGACGGGAGGGTTGGGGTGCAGTAGATGGAAGCCTGTGGTGGGAAGGGGACGGGAGGGTTGGGGTGCAGTAGGTGAAGCCTGTGGAGGGAAGGGATGGGAGGGTTGGGGTGCAGTAGGTGAAGCCTGTGGAGGGAAGGGGACGGGAGGGTTGGGGTGCAGTAGGTAAAGTCTGTGGAGGGAAGGGGACGGGAGAGTTGGGGTGCAGTAGGTGACGTCTGTGGAGGGAAGAGGATGGGAGGGTTGGGGTGCAGTAGGTGAAGTCCGTGGAGGGAAAGGGATGGGAGGATTGGGATGCAGTAGGTGAAGTCTGGAGGGAAGGGGACGGGAGGGTTGGGGTGCAGTAGGTGAAGTCTGGAGGGAGGGGGACGGGAGGGTTGGGGTGCAGTAGGTGAAGTCTGTGGAGGGACGGGAGGATTGGGGTTCAGTAGGTGAAGTCTGTGGACGGAAGGGGACAGGAGGGTTGGGGTGCAGTAGGTGAAGTCTGTGGTGGGAAGGGGACAGGAGGGTTGGGGTGCAGTAGGTGAAGTCTGTGGAGGGAAGGGGACGGGAGGGTTGGGGTGCAGTAGGTGAAGTCTGTGGAGAGAAGGGGACGGGAGAGTTGGGGTGCAGTAGGTGACGTCTGTGGAGGGAAGAGGATGGGAGGGTTGGGGTGCAGTAGGTGAAGTCCGTGGAGGGAAAGGGATGGGAGGATTGGGATGCAGTAGGTGAAGTCTGGAGGGAAGGGGACGGGAGGGTTGGGTTGCAGTGGGTGAAGTCTGGAGGGAGGGGGAAGGGAGGGTTGGGGTGCAGTAGGTGAAGTCTGTGGAGGGATGGGGACGGGAGGATTGGGGTTTAGTAGGTGAAGTCTGTGGAGGGACGGGAGGATTGGGGTTCAGTAGGTGAAGTCTGTGGACGGAAGGGGACGGGAGGGTTGGGGTGCAGTAGGTGAAGTCTGTGGTGGGAAGGGGACGGGAGGGTTGGGGTGCAGTAGGTGAAGTCTGTGGAGGGAAGGGGACGGGAGGATTGGGGTGCAGTAGATGGAAGTCTGTGGAGGGAAGGGGATGGGTGGGTTGGGGTGTACTAGGTAAAGTCTGTGTAGGGAAGGGGACAGGAGGCTTGGGGTTCAGTAGATGAAGTCTGTGGAGGGAAGGGGACGGGAGGATTGGGGTCTAGTAGGTGAAGTCTGTGGAGGGAAGGGGTTGGGAGGATTTGGGTTCGGTAGATTAAGTCTGTGGAAGGAAGGGGACGGGAGGGTTGGGGTGCAGTAGGTGAAGTCTGTGGAGGGAAGGGGACGGGAGGGTTGGGGTGCAGTAGGTGAAGTCTGTGGAGGGAAGGGGACAGGAGGATTGGGGTGCAGTAGGTGAAGTCTGTGGAGGGAAGGGGACGGCAGGATTGGGGTCTAGTAGGTTAAGTCTGTGGAGGGAAGGGGACGGGAGGATTGGGGTCTAGTAGGTGAAGTCTGTGGAGGGAAGGGGACAGAAGGGTCGGGGTGCAGTAGGTGAAGTCTGTGGAGGGAAGGGGATGGGAGGATTGGGGTGCAGTAGGTGAATTCTGTGGAGGGAAGGGGATGGGAGGATTGGGGTGCAGTAGGTGAATTCTGTGGAGGGAAGGAGACATGAGGGTTGGGGTGCAGTAGGTGAAGTCTGTGGAGGGAGGGGGATGGGAGAGTTGGGGTTCAGTAGATGAAGTCTGTGGAGGGAAGGAGACATGAGGGTTGGGGTGCAGTAGATGGAAGTTTGTGGAGGGAAGGGGACAGGAGGATTGGGGTGCAGTAGGTGAAGTCTGTGGAGGGAGGGGGACGGGAGGGTTGGGGTGCAGTAGATGGAAGTCTGTGGAGGGAAGGGGATGGGAGGGTTGGGGTGCAGTAGGTGAAGTCTGTGGAGGGATGGGGACGGGAAGGTTGGGTTGCAGTAGGTGAAGTCTGTGGAGGGCAGGGGACGGGAGGGTTGGGGTGCAGTAGGTGAAGTCTGTGGAGGGAAGGGGACGGGAGGGTTGGGGTGAAGTCTGTGGAGGGAATGGGACGGGAAGGTTGGGTTGCAGTAGGTGAAGTCTGTGGAGGGAAGGGGACGGGAGGGTTGGTTTGCAGTAGGTGAAGTCTGTGGTGGGAAGGGGACGGGAGGGTTGGGGTGCAGTAGGTGAAGTTTGTGGAGGGAAGGGGATGGGAGGGTTGGGGTGAAGTCTGTGGAGGGAAGGGGACGGGGGGGGGTTGGGGTTCAGTAGGTGAAGTCTGTGGAGGGAAGGGGACAGGAGAGTTGGGGTGCAGTAGGTGAAGTCTGTGGAGGGAAGGGGATGGGAGGGTTGGGGTTCAGTAGGTGAAGTCTGTGGTGGGAAGGGGACGGGAGGGTTAGGGTGCAGTAAGTGAAGTCTGTGGAGGGTTGGGGTGCAGTAGATGGAAGTTTGTGGAGGGAAGGGGACGGGAGGATTGGGGTGCAGTAGGTGAAGTCTGTGGAGGGAAGGGGACGGGAGGGTTGGGGTGCAGTAGATGGAAGTCTGTGGAGGGAAGGGGACGAGAGGGTTGGGGTGCAGTAGGTGAAGTCTGTGGAGGGAAGGGGACGGGAGGGTTGGGGTGCAGTAGGTGAAGTCTGTGGAGGGAAGGGGACGGGAGGGTTGGGGTGCAGTAGGTGAAGTCTGCGGAGGGAAGGGGACGGGAGGGTTGGGGTGCAGTAGGTGAAGTCTGTGGAGGGAAGGGGACGGGAGGGTTGGGGTGAAGTCTGTGGAGGGAGGGGGACGGGAGGGTTGGGGTGCAGTAGGTGAAGTCTGTGAAGGGAAGGGGACTGGAGGGTTGGGGTGCAGTAGATGGAAGTTTGTGGAGGGAAGGGG
This sequence comes from Aquarana catesbeiana, assembly GCF_042186555.1. Taxonomy (NCBI): domain Eukaryota; kingdom Metazoa; phylum Chordata; class Amphibia; order Anura; family Ranidae; genus Aquarana; species Aquarana catesbeiana. Next base: position 255,870,488 of record NC_133334.1, read on the forward strand.
ACAGGAGGATTGGGGTGCAGTAGGTGAAGTCTGTGGAGGGAAGGGGACGGGAGGGTTGGGGTGCAGTAGATGGAAGTCTGTGGAGGGAAGGGGACGAGAGGGTTGGGGTGCAGTAGGTGAAGTCTGTGGAGGGAAGGGGACGGGAGGGTTGGGGTGCAGTAGGTGAAGTCTGTGGAGGGAAGGGGACGGGAGGGTTGGGGTGCAGTAGGTGAAGTCTGTGGAGGGAAGGGGACGGGAGGGTTGGGGTGCAGTAGGTGAAGTCTGTGGAGGGAAGGGGACGAGAGGGTTGGGGTGAAGTCTGTGGAGGGAGGGGGACGGGAGGATTGGGGTGCAGTAGGTGAAGTCTGTGGAGGGAAGGGGATGGGAGAGTTGGGGTTTAGTAGGTGAAGTCTGTGGTGGGAAGGGGATGGGAGGGTTGGGGTTCAGTAGGTGATGTCTGTGGAGGGAAGGGGATGGGATTGTTGGGGTGCAGTAGGTGAAGTCTGTGGAGGGAGGAGGACGGGAGGGTTGGGGTTCAGTAGGTGAAGTCTGTGGTGGGAAGGGGACGGGAGGATTGGGGTGCAGTAGGTGAAGTCTGTGGAGGGAAGGGGACGGGAGGGTTGGTTTGCAGTAGGTGAAGTCTGTGGTGGGAAGGGGACGGGAGGGTTGGGGTGCAGTAGGTGAAGTTTATGGAGGGAAGGGGATGGGAGGGTTGTGGTGAAGTCTGTGGAGGGAAGGGGACGGGAGGGTTGGGGTGCAGTAGGTGAAGTCTGTGGAGGGAAGGGGACGGGGGGGTTGGGGTGCAGTAGGTGAAGTCTGTGGAGGGAAGGGGACGAGAGGGATGGGGTTCAGTAGGTGAAGTCTGTGGAGGGAAGGGGACGAGAGGGTTGGGGTTCAGTAGGTGAAGTCTGTGGAGGGAAGGGGACGGGAGGGTTGGGGTTCAGTAGGTGAAGTCTGTGGTGGGAAGGGGACGGGAGGGTTGAGGTTCAGTAGGTGAAGTCTGTGGAGGGAAGGGGACGGGAGGGTTGGGGTGCAGTAAGTGAAGTCTGTGGAGGGAAGGGGACGGGAGGGTTGGGGTGCAGTAGGTGAAGTCTGTGGAGGGAAGGGGACGGGAGGGTTGGGGTTCAGTAGGTGAAGTCTGTGGTGGGAAGGGGACGGGAGGGTTGGGGTTCAGTAGGTAAAGTCTGTGGTGGGAAGGGGACGGGAGGGTTGGGGTTCAGTAGGTGAAGTCTGTGGAGGGAAGGGGACGGGAGGGTTGGGGTGCAGTAGGTGAAGTCTGTGGTGGGAAGGGGACGGGAGGGTTGGGGTGCAGTAGGTGAAGTCTGTGGTGGGAAGGGGACGGGAGGGTTGGGGTGCAGTAGGTGAAGTCTGTGGAGGGAAGGGGACGGGAGGATTGGGGTGCAGTAGATGGAAGTCTGTGGAGGGAAGGGGATGGGTGGGTTAGGGTGTACTAGGTAAAGTCTGTGTAGGGAAGGGGACAGGAGGCTTGGGGTTCAGTAGATGAAGTCTGTGGAGGGAAGGGGCCGGGAGGATTGGGGTCTAGTAGGTGAAGTCTGTGGAGGGAAGGGGTTGGGAGGATTTGGGTTCGGTAGATTAAGTCTGTGGAGGGAAGGGGACGGGAGGGTTGGGGTGCAGTAGGTGAAGTCTGTGGAGGGAAGGGGATGGGAGGGTTGGGGTTCAGTAGGTGATGTCTGTGGAGGGAAGGGGACGGGATTGTTGGGGTGCAGAAGGTGAAGTCTGTGGAGGGAGGAGGACGGGAGGGTTGGGATTCAGTAGGTGAAGTCTGTGGTGGGAAGGGGACGGGAGGATTGGGGTGCAGTAGGTGAAGTCTGTGGAGGGATGGGGATGGGAGGGTTGGGGTGCAGTAGGTGAAGTCTGTGGAGGGAAGGGGACAGGAGGGTTGTGGTGAAGTCTGTGGAGGGAAGGGGACGGGAGGGTTGGGGTGCAGTAGGTGAAGTCTGTGGAGGGAAGGGGACGGGGGGGTTGGGGTGCAGTAGGTGAAGTCTGTGGAGGGAAGGGGACGAGAGGGTTGGGGTTCAGTAGGTGAAGTCTGTGGAGGGAAGGGGACGAGAGGGTTGGGGTTCAGTAGGTGAAGTCTGTGGAGGGAAGGGGACGGGAGGGTTGGGGTTCAGTAGGTGAAGTCTGTGGTGGGAAGGGGACGGGAGGGTTGAGGTTCAGTAGGTGAAGTCTGTGGAGGGAAGGGGACGGGAGGGTTGAGGTGCAGTAAGTGAAGTCTGTGGAGGGAAGGGGACGGGAGGGTTGGGGTGCAGTAGGTGAAGTCTGTGGAGGGAAGGGGACGGGAGGGTTGGGGTTCAGTAGGTGAAGTCTGTGGAGGGAAGGGGACGGGAGGGTTGGGGTTCAGTAGGTGAAGTCTGTGGTGGGAAGGGGACGGGAGGGTTGGGGTTCAGTAGGTAAAGTCTGTGGTGGGAAGGGGACGGGAGGGTTGGGGTTCAGTAGGTGAAGTCTGTGGAGGGAAGGGGACGGGAGGGTTGGGGTGCAGTAGGTGAAGTCTGTGGTGGGAAGGGGACGGGAGGGTTGGGGTTCAGTAGGTGAAGTCTGTGGAGGGAAGGGGACGGGAGGGTTGGGGTGCAGTAGGTGAAGTCTGTGGAGGGAAGGGGACGGGAGGGTTGGGGTTCAGTAGGTGAAGTCTGTGGTGGGAAGGGGACGGGAGGGTTGGGGTTCAGTAGGTAAAGTCTGTGGTGGGAAGGGGACGGGAGGGTTGGGGTTCAGTAGGTGAAGTCTGTGGAGGGAAGGGGACGGGAGGGTTGGGGTTCAGTAGGTGAAGTCTGTGGAGGGAAGGGGACGGGAGGGTTGGGGTTCAGTAGGTGAAGTCTGTGGTGGGAAGGGGACGGGAGGGTTGGGGTTCAGTAGGTAAAGTCTGTGGTGGGAAGGGGACGGGAGGGTTAGGGTTCAGTAGGTGAAGTCTGTGGAGGGAAGGGGACTGGAGGGTTGGGGTGCAGTAGATGGAAGTTTGTGGAGGGAAGGGGACGGGAGGATTGGGGTGCAGTAGGTGAAGTCTGTGGAGGGAAGGGGACGGGAGGGTTGGGGTGCAGTAGGTGAAGTCTGTGGAGGGAAGGGGACGGGAGGGTTGGGGTTCAGTAGGTGAAGTCTGTGGAAGGAAGGGGACGGGAGGGTTGGGGTGCAGTAGGTGAAGTCTGTGGAGGGAAGGGGACTGGAGGGTTGGGGTGCAGTAGATGGAAGTTTGTGGAGGGAAGGGGACAGGAGGATTGGGGTGCAGTAGGTGAAGTCTGTGGAGGGAAGGGGACGGGAGGGTTGGGGTGCAGTAGATGGAAGTCTGTGGAGGGAAGGGGACGAGAGGGTTGGGGTGCAGTAGGTGAAGTCTGTGGAGGGAAGGGGACGGGAGGGTTGGGGTGCAGTAGGTGAAGTCTGTGAAGGGAAGGGGACGGGAGGGTTGGGGTTCAGTAGGTGAAGTCTGTGGAGGGAAGGGGACGGGAGGGTTGGGGTTCAGTAGGTGAAGTCTGTGGTGGGAAGGGGACGGGAGGGTTGGGGTTCAGTAGGTGAAGTCTGTGGTGGGAAGGGGACGGGAGGGTTGGGGTTCAGTAGGTAAAGTCTGTGGTGGGAAGGGGACGGGAGGGTTGGGGTTCAGTAGGTGAAGTCTGTGGAGGGAAGGGGACGGGAAGGTTGGGGTTCAGTAGGTGAAGTCTGTGGAGGGAAGGGGACGGGAGGGTTGGGGTTCAGTAGGTGAAGTCTGTGGTGGGAAGGGGACGGGAGGGTTGGGGTTCAGTAGGTAAAGTCTGTGGTGGGAAGGGGACGGGAGGGTTGGGGTTCAGTAGGTGAAGTCTGTGGAGGGAAGGGGACTGGAGGGTTGGGGTGCAGTAGATGGAAGTTTGTGGAGGGAAGGGGACGGGAGGATTGGGGTGCAGTAGGTGAAGTCTGTGGATGGAAGGGGATGGAAGGGTTGGGGTGCAGTAGATGGAAGTCTGTGGAGGGAAGGGGACGAGAGGGTTGGGGTGCAGTAGGTGAAGTCTGTGGAGGGAAGGGGACGGGAGGGTTGGGGTGCAGTAGGTGAAGTCTGTGGAGGGAAGGGGACGGGAGGGTTGGGGTGCAGTAGGTGAAGTCTGTGGAGGGAAGGGGACGGGAGGGTTGGGGTGAAGTCTGTGGAGGGAGGGGGACGGGACGGTTGGGGTGCAGTAGGTGAAGTCTGTGGAGGGAAGGGGACTGGAGGGTTGGGGTGCAGTAGATGGAAGTTTGTGGAGGGAAGGGGACAGGAGGATTGGGGTGCATTAGGTGAAGTCTGTGGAGGGAAGGGGACGGGAGGGTTGGGGTGCAGTAGATGGAAGTCTGTGGAGGGAAGGGGACGAGAGGGTTGGGGTGCAGTAGGTGAAGTCTGCGGAGGGAAGGGGACGGGAGGGTTGGGGTGCAGTAGGTGAAGTCTGTGGAGGGAAGGGGACGGGAGGGTTGGGGTGCAGTAGGTGAAGTCTGTGGAGGGAAGGGGACGGGAGGGTTGGGGTGCAGTAGGTGAAGTCTGTGGAGGGAAGGGGACGGGAGGGTTGGGGTGAAGTCTGTGGAGGGAGGGGGACGGGAGGATTGGGGTGCAGTAGGTGAAGTCTGTGGAGGGAAGGGGACGAGAGGGTTGGGGTTCAGTAGGTGAAGTCTGTGGAGGGAAGGGGATGGGAGAGTTGGGGTTTAGTAGGTGAAGTCTGTGGAGGGAAGGGGACGGGAGGGTTGGGGTGCAGTAGGTGAAGTCTGTGGAAGGAGGAGGACGGGAGGGTTGGGGTTCAGTAGGTGAAGTCTGTTTTGGGAAGGGGACGGGAGGATTGGGGTGCAGTAGGTGAAGTCTGTGGAGGGATGGGGACGGGAGGGTTGGGGTGCAGTAGGTGAAGTCTGTGGAGGGAAGGGGACAGGAGGGTTGGGGTGAAGTCTGTGGAGGGAAGGGGACGGGAGGGTTGGGGTGCAGTAGGTGAAGTCTGTGAAGGGAAGGGGACGGGAGGGTTGGGGTTCAGTAGGTGAAGTCTGTGGAGGGAAGGGGACGAGAGGGTTGGGGTTCAGTAGGTGAAGTCTGTGGAGGGAAGGGGACGGGAGGGTTGGGGTTCAGTAGGTGAAGTCTGTGGTGGGAAGGGGACGGGAGGTTTGGGGTTCAGTAGGTGAAGTCTGTGGAGGGAAGGGGACGGGAGGGTTGGGGTGCAGTAAGTGAAGTCTGTGGAGGGAAGGGGACGGGAGGGTTGGGGTGCAGTAGGTAAAGTCTGTGGTGGGAAGGGGACGGGAGGGTTGGGGTTCAGTAGGTAAAGTCTGTGGTGGGAAGGGGACGGGAGGGTTGGGGTTCAGTAGGTAAAGTCTGTGGTACGAAGGGGACGGGAGGGTTGGGGTTCAGTAGGTAAAGTCTGTGGTGGGAAGGGGACGGGAGGGTTGGGGTTCAGTAGGTGAAGTCTGTGGAGGGAAGGGGACGGGAGGGTTGGGGTGCAGTAGGTGAAGTCTGTGGAGGGAAGGGGATGGGAGGATTGGGGTGTAGTAGATACCCATTGATACTATTTATATATCAATCAGAACTGGTGCCCACCCTGTCTATGGGGTCGATGAAGGCTAAACACTCAGCGTAGTGATTGGTTGTGAATCTGGCGAGCTGTCCAGTCATATTCCAGGATTGGTCCTGTTCTCTTCTTCTATAGCTGGGTATACAGTAGTAGAATTCCATTTGAAATTTTTCTTTGTAAGAACGTTTGTTTATTTCTCTAATCACTAGTGGGGACAAATCAACATTCACTTTTGATTGCTGTGACAAGAATATTCGAAGGAGGATGGAAATTTTTCTCTCCAATTAACGAATTTGCAACCGTGTATGTGGTTTTTGTTCGGTAAAGTCTATTCACTCCAAAATCCAATGTTGAAGCAAACTAAATCTTCAAATACTTTTAAAAGACGATCAGTCAGTGTCCAATGTGACATCACACAGTGCGAGGATTAGTGAGGGGGGTGTGGATGTGAGTGTGCAGTGGGAGTGTCTGTGTGGAGGGGGCGGGGATGGGGGAGGTCCATGGGAGGAATTCTTTGTATATAGAGCAGGAAGTGATACTTTGTAAGAAGTTTTCTCCAGTCTGTGCAGAGCGATCGTCTCCTCCACCATGGGGCAGATTGAATGGGCGATGTGGGCCAACGAGCAGGCGCTGGCATCCGGACTCAGTGAGTACCCCTCCCCGCTTTGTCTTTATTTTATTATTTATTCCACCAATTAGATCTTTACCTGTAGAGGAACTACAAGGCTCAGCATTGGTCAGATAAGGGATGCTAGGGCTTGTAGTTCCTCCACAGATAAAGATCGTAAATGTCCCAATGTCAGCAAAAAGAGATCGGAGAACGATTATCGACACCTGGTCAGGATGTGGGGGCGATGTCTGATTGGACGATAACGTATATGAGAGATCGAGGGAGGTTATTCTTTAATATTCACTGATGATAAAACCCGATAGCGGTATTCAGCGACCAATCTGACCCATCTGCATACCTGGACACAGAAGACTCGTGTTGGTTTATTTAAGAAAAACGGTAAAATCATCGATTTGAATCTCCTGCACTTTTAAATGGAGAATCAGGACGTGAAATAACAATACGAGATAAATAAGACAACGTTAACTTTTGTTTTTTTTTTTTTGTTTTTTTCACCTTTTTATACAGCAGAAAACATTGGGCAGATTTTTCATAAATTGGACAGCTGGAATCTGTTTGTAACCTTTCTAAAAGTTCACCATATATGTTACAATCTAATTGTACAATCAACTTCAGATTTATCAAAAGTATGTAATAGGAGGACCTCCCTCGTCCATCCAATCTGTGTCCAATCAGATGTCCCTTATACTTATTTCTTGTTGGTAGATCTAAGGCTGTACAATCTGATTTGTAAAATCTCCTTTGCGATTTACCAAAACTTCTTTATAATACGAGGACATGCCTTAAACAAACCAATAAAATGATATCCAACCAAAGGGGCCCCTTGCACTAGATACTTGGTGGTAGATCTAAAGGAGCTTGTACAATCAGATTGTAATATATGTGTGTGTGTGTGGTGCGGTTATACAGGTCTGAGTTTTCTCTGGCAGATTTGATGTCGGTAAATATCTGGAAGATATACAAAGAGATACCTCCTGGCCAGCAATCCCCACTTCTGCCAGCCTCAGAAGAAGACGCTGACCATACACTATACAATCTGATTGTACAATCTTCTTTAGCTCTAGCAGTATGTATGTAGTAGAAGGGCCGGGATGAAGTCTTTAGCCAGGAAATCACAATACCTGGGTGAGCTTGTAAGGTGTATGGTCAAATTTAGTCCAATCAAAACTCCCTCTAACAGTGATTGGCTGGTGGGCATCTGTGCTATAGACACAAGATTGTCACCTCATCCTTCCAAAGGAGGTCAGACTGAGCTCTGTGGCGTATTTCTAAGTGTGCCGAGTAACCTGCTGTAAAAAAAAAAAAAAAACGATTGCGTGGCTTTGTAGGCGCTGTGGAGGGTCTGGAGTCCTGGAGAGAAGTCGGCGAGGATTCGCCTCCTCTGTATCCATCCATATATGAAGTACCAGTCCTGGGTGACCCTCTAAGTTTCTACTGACCCTTACATGTCTCAGATAGCAGTTGTGGGTGGACTGGCCCATTAACCCTTTCATGTCTCAGCTGACAAATCTAAAAGGCCTGTCCACACAACTATTAACCCTTTCATGTCTCAGCTGACAGTTTTGGGTGGACTGGCCCTTTAAGTTTCTAATAATACTTTCATGTCTCAGTTTTGGGTGGACTATTAACTAATTCCTGCCTTCGCTAGCTGTCTATGGTCTGTTAGGTTCCCGCCCCCCGCAGGCCCCGCCCTCTGCAGTTTTGGGGATTATAAATGGTATTTGCTTTGTAATAACAATCATAGAATGTTGAAGGGTGCGGCGAATGGTTTTGTTTCCTTAGTTCTGCATTCAGGTTTTTCCCCTCTGATGACCAACTGGGAACATTATCTGTAACTCCAAAATAGCGATATTTTAATTTTGGGTGGATGGTGATCACCATCCGGCTCCCCTTTGTACTGGACAGCGACAGCGCAGCATGTCTTAAGCAGCCAATGAAAATATCACAGTGGAGTAAGAAGGGAGTGAATTATTATATTTTAAGTGGAAAGTCGCATCAATGCGTCACACATCGCACCAACGCATGTAACCTACTTCGCACCGCTGCAATGGTGTCCATCCTAAACAATGGATGCATTACTGGGTGTTGTGCGCTGCATTGCCTAACACCCCATTCACACTTGTGCGGCCTGACATGCGACTTTGGACATCGAAGTCGCATGACAAGTTGTATCCCAATGATAACCAATCATATATGTGCAACTTATTCACACTTGTAGGACTTCAAAGTGCAGCTTTGATGCAACCTTGGATGGGAGCGACTTGTCCCTCTGCAAAGTCAGACCCACTGTTGCATGAAAAACTTTCAGGTACGACTTTCATGCAACTTTTGAGGGTTCACATTGAATTCTATGGCCCTCAAGCTGCGTGAAAGTTGGACCAAAGTAGTGCATGAACAACTTTGATGTCACTGAGATATTAAAGCCTTGTGTTTTTTGTTTTGTTTGTTTTTTTGTTTGTTTTTTGCTTTTTGTTATTTCTAAATCAACAAACATGTTATACTTGCCTGCTCTTTGTAATGGTTTTGCACAGATCCTCCTCTTCTCGGGTCCCTCTTCTGTGCTCCTGGCTCCTCCTTCCTGCCCCCACAATAAGCAGCTTACTGTGAGGGCACGCTCCCAACCCACAGCTCTGTGTCCATTCACCTGGAGCTTGGCCCTGCCCCCGCGTCTCCTGATTGGCTTACTGGCTGTGATTGACAGCAGCGGGAGCCGTTGGTTCCCGCTGCTGTCAGAAGCCAATCGGGAGTGTGAATCGCAGGAGAGGCAAGGCTCTCGTGGACATCACTGGATTGAGAGGGGGCTCAGGTAAGTATTGGGGTGGGGGGCTGCTGCACACAGAAGCTTTTTTTACCTTTATGCATAGAAGGTGAAATGCATGAAGGTAAAAAAAAAAAAAAAACCTTGTGCCTTTACAAGCACTTTAACATCCCATTCACACTTGTGCAACTTGTCGTGCAGCTTTGGACATCAAAGTTGCATTTCATGTCGTTCCCCGTGTTCTACAATGATCACCATTCATATATGTGCGACCTAAAGTCGCAGCGACTTCAAAGTAGTTCATGCACCACTTTGGTTCGACTTTCATGCAACTTGAGTGCTAAAGACTTCAATGTTCACTTGGGTTGCACTGATACTGAGCTTTTGCATGAGATATGAGTACTTGTGCAAATGCTCCGATATCTAAACTGATACCTTTGCGGTGCGATCTTAGCCCATACAAAATGAATGGGTTCAAATCACACTGTAAAGATTTGCATGCAATTTGAACAGGAATGTGCTGCAATTCCTGTCTGCTTCACATGCGTTTCCCGCCAACACCCCTGTGTGAACCCAGGCTTGTCATAGTGAATTCAGCCTGGGTTCACACAGGAGCAGTGCGGGAAAATAGCAGCACATTGTGTTTTAAATGACATGCGATTCTTTGTAGTGCGATTTGAGCCTTTTCATTTTGTATGGGCTCAGAACGCACTGCAAAGGTATCAGTGATAAAAAAAAAAAAACTATCAGTGCCACCCTAAGGTTATCCCTCAAAGGTTGCATGAAAGTCGTACCCGAATGTATTACATGCAACTTTGGATTCCACTTTGCAGAGGGACACCAAGTCGCACCCATCCAAAGTTGCACTCCAAATTCCTACAAGTATTTGAATTCGTACAAATGTGAGTGGAGCCTCAGTGCATAGGGGGCACTATTCAGAATGAACGGTACAGAAACGCATGTTGCTGCGACATTTGGTTCACACTTACAGCTGCAACAGAGTGTGCGCCGATTCTAATTTCAGTGGACTGCCCTACATGCAAGAAATGCAGAAAAGACCCAGACTCTTTTCTAAGAATGCGCCACCATGCAGTTTGACACCACTGGGCGTCTGCTAATGGGCAGCGCGTTTCTGTGCATGTAGGGAAAGTGCACAATTTTGCACGCGTTTCCAACATGGAAAGGTGAGAGCCTGGCCTGAGGTTCCATCCACACCCTGCAGGTGCCACAGAGGGTGCGCATTCCCATGTGGCACAATTTCAGTGGGCTGCAGGAAATAAGTCAGTGTTTTATTTTCAAGCCGCACCATGCGTTTCGGGAACATGAAAACATGCATGGGAGGGGCCGTTAAGAATCATTGGCATTGCTACTCATCTGTTAAAGCTCAGCATGTTCCTGTGCATGTCAGGAATGCGTGCGATTTTTGCACGCACATCCCCGACATGCACAGATGTGAACGCAGCCTTAAAGGACATCGCAACTAAATGCAACATTAGTCTGACAGCGGTTACAACCCTTCCCCCACACTAACCAAAAGTAATTTGGGCTTTAAGCTTTGCACTCGGCATGTCGGCGAACTGTTCGGTGGCGCGGTACTGGAGCGTCTTGACTTAGCTGAGCACAGCAGTCACCCGGGTGGGGGAGGTGAAGGGGTTAATAATAATAATAAAGCAGTAAATGAGGAAGTGAAATGAGGAAGTCGGGCTTTCAGGCAGAGCCGGGAATTCACCTCCTCCACCCAAACCCAGAGATTGCACCATGGCTCAACGGATCGCAAGTTCTTGGGTCAACACAAGTTGTGTAATGCAGCTGATTTTTCGGCTGTTTCAGGTGTTTGTTTGTGTGTGTGTGTGTGTGTGTGTGTGTAATCCTCGCCTCGTCCTTTCTAGAATCCCTCTGCATGTTAAAGGGTCACTCCGCCCCAAGTAAAGGATTTCTATAGAGTGATGATTTTCTTATTGTTTTTTATTGACCAGATATGCAGAAAAAGAAAGTTTCTTTAAAGTATCCAACTCGTTTCGGGGACCTATAGGCCCCTTCATCAGGGCTCGGACTTCTCAGAGATGTGTCTCTTGAGCGACCCGTGTAATACAAACCCTGATACCTGCCCCAGCCCCTGGGAAATCCTGATGGTGTCCCCACTGGGGAGATTCACCCCTCTCCACATGTTCTGGAGTCACTGAGAGGTGGAGAGCTTTGCTCTTCCTGTTGTGCGTCTGGGACAGGAAGTGAAGGGAAATCTGACACTGATAGGTGTGTAATTCAACATTTCTCAACCCCTTTTCGTACCTTTTTTGAATGCAAATTAAATAATGCAAATTAAATCTCAAGGAACCGCATTCTAAAATGGGGGTCCCCTCCTTGACATCAGAATCCTCAGCTTCCCCCCCCCTTCCGGTCAGAGTCCTCAGACCTCCCAAGCACTTCACATCAGAGTCCTCAGCCATCATACCCACCCCCATTTAGAGCTCTGAGGACCCCGCCCACCTCTTTACATCAGAGTCCTCAAGATTCACC